>NW_020230336.1:87500-250000 GCF_003227715.2 Harpegnathos saltator | reverse complement strand
TCGAATGAGAAAAACAAAGAGTTTATCGAAAAGATCCCCGCGCTTGTGCATGTGCTTTGTGTATACGTGTACGTATGTGTATATTCTCACACGGCTCGCAAAGTACGTTTAACACAGGAATTACACAGTCAGTAGTAAGTTTCCTTGGCGCTCTTCCGACCTCTTTTGTTCTTCTGAAAAATGCGACTTTTGTATAGTTTCGAAAGCATCGTCACGCATCGCGTCTCTCATCGCGATGACGTGTCCGCTAATGTATGTCGCTAAGATAGTCCGCTAGAGTAGTTGGTAGACATCGCTCACATATATACCCGTGATTGTCGACATCAAAAGTACGGACATTGAAACGGAAAATCGGAATCCATTTTTTTTTCTTTTTTTCACGCATGTCGTAGGAAACGTATGTATATTCTCAGTATAGGAGAGTGATAGCACACACTCGACAGCACAGACGAGCTGGTTGTAGAAGTATCGGTGATTAATGTTAGATACAAAATATATTTGTATATCTATAGAATATTATAGTATTTCTCTCTCTCTCTCTCTCTCTCTCTCTCTCTCTCTCTCTCTCTCTCTCTCTCTCTCTCTCTCTCTCTCTCTCTCTCTCTCTTCTCCTTCTCGCCTCTTTTCTTTCCCTCTGTCTCTCGTTTCTTTCTTCTCATCTAGTAATATAATATAACGTGAATATCTCTTTATAATATAATCTTTCTTTGACTCTTCTTTTTTTTGTTTCAAGGCCAGCATAAAAATCACACTAGAGAGCGGTGAAACTCAGTTTCCAGACTTTAAGACGAAGAGACGCGTTCTACGAAGATCTGGCGACCTCTTCCCGAATCGAACGCAATTCTCGTTTACGTATGTACATCGGTAGAAGGTAAGGAAGTCCCTAAAGTTCCTCACATACGCGAGTATTAAATACAATATAGTAGCAATATAAATTCTCCAGATATCTAACAGTATAGATATAAGTATAAGACATCTCCGAAAATACTCAAGTTATACATATTCTACATTAATGTCGGTAACGATCATTCTTTTTCTTTCTTTCTCTCTTCCCTTTTTGTTTTTTCTTTTTTTCTTTTTTTTTCTTTTAACTTTTTGATAACGTGCAGGTGTGCGCGTGCTCGCTCGGACTCGAGATCGATTTCGTCGTCGATTTCCCTCGGTATATTCTTTGGCTTATCTTCCATTTATCTTAGATTATCTCCATTTAGACCCCGAAATCATTTAATCATTTCTACAAATATTCGATCGGCCTCCTTCTATCGAACATAACATCAACAATAAAATCACAAATGAAATAGACCGCGCGTGTAATTTTCTTTATTTTCTCGTGTTATGAAATTTCTCTCTTTCTCTCTCTCTCTCTCTCTCTCTCTCTCTCTCTCTCGTCGCATCATTCGCCATTCGACTTTGCGCGTCTACTTGCTATAGCGTCGCTTCTCTCTCAATTGTTTTATCTCCTAGCGGAGATAGAGAAAAAAGAAGAAGAGCAAGAAGAAACACAGAATTTGTCAGAAAATATGCTCCGCAAGCCTTCGAATATTTTTCAATACGATAATACGCATATGAGAAAAGGGGTTCTCTATCATTCTGTCATCAATATTGCCGATGACAGAATCATTGTTTCTCCACCGATAAACAGAAATGCAGAAACGTAAAGATATTGGTCTGGAAAAGTTCCTAATCGCCCAGTTTCTACTCGATAACAACGCGATGACGACGCAACTTGCTTAATCACGGTCTAAATTCATCCGACATGCTGCGCTCGGTATCTCCTCTCGGTGTACTACGATTGATATCGTCGAGTCGCGATAAGCGTACGTGCACGCTCGTCGTGCGTTTTGTTTCTGTGAAAAATTCGCAGTGGCACTTGGAAAAAAAGAATATCTCGCCCGTCCCTGTTATATTCGCTTCTCTTGTTTCGATGGAGATCACTTCTTCATCGAAACGGTTTTCGTTCCTTTTTCTCTTCTCGTCATCTGACAACGCCCGAATGATCGATACTACGAGCGGCAGTACGTTAGAAATCGCTTTCCAAAATTTTTCTCGTTTCGATGCTGAAGCGTTACAACGAATAGCGCGCGGTCTTTTGCACAAGCGGTGCAACAGATTTTTCTCGCATATTCTCTTCTCGTGAGGGGAAGTGTCGACATGCATTCGACGCGCGGCATCAGGTTACATAGGCAGTGACGAGAAATGGTGTTTCGAACAAAGTATCCGCGACGCGAGACAATGTTCCTTCTCTTCCCCGCATTCTCGACAACTCGAGAAGTGACTGTCGTTCATACTTCGTTTTTGGCCAGAAGAGGAACCTCGAACGATAATTGCGCGTCGCACACGCTGTCCGATTCACGAACAGAGGAAGACGCGCAAGAGGAGAACGGGGAAAGAAAACAAGGAGAAAAGTAAGGAAAATAAAGCGAGAAAAAACGCGCGAGTTTACTACATTAAACTTTGGTATTACGTGTGAGTGAACGTCGTTGTTCCTCCTTTGTGCCGGTAGTATCGTTTAGCGCCTTTGAGTGTTCGCCTATGTTTCAACGGTTATTTACAAAACTCCTACACAAAGTATAACAAATAATCGGTGTTAATATAAAAATACTAATACTAATTCTAATAATAATAATAATAATAAAAATATTAATAGTAATATAATAATAATAATAAAAATAATAATAATAATGGTAAGAATCATATTAATACTATATAGTCGTAAGAGATAACAGAAGGACGACACTTGTCAAACCAAACCAAACGAATGCAAAGTATACCTAATTATAACTTGGACTGCGCGAACGATAAACACAACTGTCCGTTTGCGTGAGAAAGTTATCAATAGATAAACGGTAGCGAATACACGATACACGCGCTTAGACGATTTGGTGCGGTGCGGTCGGATTAAAAATGAAAAGAAGAATCGTTAGAAAAGAAGAATTATCCCTCCCTCCTTCCTGTGGACGAGAGGGAAACAATATTTTTTTCCTTCTAAAACTAGCACACGTAGACGCGCATTTTGACGACAACAATCGACGACGATTGAACGAAGCATTTGCGTTCGTAGGTACACGCTAAAAGCTATCCTCACGGAATCTATCTAATACTAGGAAGCTACTAGATTATCGCGCGCGCGCGCGTGTGCGTGTGTGTGCGTGTGTGTGCGCGTGTGTGCGTGTGTGTGTGTGTGTGTGTGTGTGCGCGTGTGCGTGCGTGTGTGCGCGCGCGCTTGCGTGCGCGTGTTGGGTGGCGAATCTATCACGACTGCGAATACTGCAACTAGCAACATATGTTCCGTCTGTAATTGCGGAACTACTCAACGATCGCGCGTAAGATCGCATTGTTAATGCGTCCGAAAGAAGAAAAATTTTCGCTCTATAACCGCGAATATAATCTATCGTCTGCTACGGAGGAATAAGCGGAGAGTTACGTATTATTACTATTATTATTGACTTTCTAACATGTAATCGTAACACACACACACAAATACGACGTTTTCGCCCGCTGACGCGGTGAGGTCGGTCAGTCGCCGCGCCCTTCTTTCTCGCGTCTCGTCTCGACTAAGAATCTACCGATAATTGTACAACGACAGGACCTAATTCTGCCGTCGCTTCTCTTCGAGAATTCTTTTTCTCTCTTCTTTTATGTTTCAATTCCCTCTTCACGTTTCCGCGTTTGATATATCGACTGCGAACGGTCAAACTTAAGTCTACTAATAAATTAGTCGATAAATATTACGTGTGTGTGCACCGTACGAGTTCTCTACGAGAGCTCTAAACGATCTCAAAGTCTACAATACATTTGCGTCTCGCGGACGTTTCCGTCGTTATACACAGTTTCTCGCGGGGCGGCCGAGGATCCTGTTTCCCGATCCTGTTACCGCCGCCATCTCTACTAATCCTATCTCGGTATATGACTCACATAGAACTTGTACCGGCCTCTATCTAAACGGATATTCAATCCGTCAAACGATCAAAATTCGCGGCGTAAAGCATTTAAATCGCAAAACGTACTCGCACGCTCTGCTCTTAAGGAGCACTATTATGGTAGACCTTTGGAAGTGGCGATTTTTCATTCCTGAACGGAAGGTACGTGGTGTTTTAAGTATTCTGAGACTCGTCGAACGTCGAGAGACCACGACAAGTGTGCATGTGAGAGATGGCTGATTTAGACAACCACTCTCACCCTTCGAATATTTGTCAGACTCCCTCTCACTTCTGCCCCCTCCCCTCCCTCTCTCTTTCTCTCTCTCTCTCTCTCTCTCTCTCTCTCTCTCTCTCTCTCTCTCTTTCTCTGTCGATTGCATTTTGCGTTCGTCGTTCGAGTAATCTCGTTCGAGATTGGACTGTGCGCAAAATTAACGGATAAAAACGAGAGGAAGCGGCAACGTGCGAAAGAGGATTGTTGAGATGAGTTGCAACGCGCGGCTTGGCTAAAGATGCAAGACAAATTAGAACAGAATTGACTGCAACGCGCGTTGAGAGGAACTTCGCGCCGGACAATCTCTTTTGTCGCGTTGTTCCCGAACGCGCTATAAACGCGCGCAGTTTTTCAGACGACATCGGACGGCCGTTTGTCGGTCGACGCACCGTTCGTCATTCGCTATTTACAATCGCGACTGAGAACGCGCGTCGTCCGTCGGCGAATTTCACACGGTGGACGTCTGTTGGTTGTTGTTGTCCAGCGGAATGCTCGTGGAACACTCTTTCAGCATCGCTCGCAGTCGTAGGATCTCCTTTGACGCCGCCGCAAGATCAGACTCCAACTGCAGTTCCTTCTCTCGACGGCGTTTGAGCTCGCGTTGGCATGTCTGCAATACAAGAATCGAGGTCCTCTCGTTGCAATCCGAAGCGACCAAAGACTTGACTATGAATCTAGTTGTTACACCTCATCGTTTTATGTCTAAAGGATATAGTATCTCGCCAGCGACAAAAACAGATTTATGGGAAAAAGATTCGTACGAAAAGCTCGCTCGTTTTGAACGAAAGATTTCAAGAATCTGCAGTTTCACACTCACCACATTCTGCCGCAAAAGATCCAGCTTATCGCACTTGAGCCTGGTGACTTCCATTCTCAGATTCTCATTCTCCACGACGCCGTCCTTGGTCGTGCACCTGGCGGTGTCATGGGTCTCTGCGGAGCTCATGGACTCGAGACCCGTGTCACTGTCAGGGTACACGGCCTGATCGAGCTCGAGCTCGCTGTTGAGCGAGCTGTCATCGCTCTCCGAGATTACACGTTGCGAGGTTATTATCTCCTGCTGCATCGGCATCGGCACCGTCGCCGTCGCCGTCGCCGTCGCCGTCGCCGTCGCCGTTGCCATCGCCATCACCGTCGTCATCGTCGTCGTCGTCGTAGTCGTCATCGATGTCGTTGTCATTTTATCCTGCTGCGTCGCCCGTTCCTGCTGCGTGCGCAGCAGACTCTCGTGCGTGAATCGCTGCATCGTCGTCGTCGACGTCGGTGCCACCGTAATTGTCGCCTTGTCCACGACAGTGGTATCGTTGTCGAGAACGCAGACGCCCGCCGACGATTCCTTGCGATCGAACTCGTCATGCTGCAGCGTCGCCAAGCTGCTGTCCTGATTGTCGGTGTTTGACAAGCTGCTGTCTTGGCTACCCAGACTACCGCGCTCCGAGTCTCTCCTCAGGGTGAGATCCGGCGAGCCGAGAGGACTGGACGGCTCCACCGAGCGCTTGCTACCGCCGCTTATCTTTGTGCTCGATTGCCGATTGCTCGGCGGACTGGGCTCCGTGGTTTGACCCTTCTTCGCCAGTTGCTGCGGCACGCTCTCCGTCGATGCGTTTCGCACGCGCGAGATCAGTGCCTTGCGAACGGTGTCGATGAATCGCGAGCCGCTGCCGCTGCCGCTACTCCCGGAGGCGGACACGTCGTTCGTGGTCGGACTTACAGGACAGACGCTCAAGCCGGAGGCGCTCAGGCCGACGGGTCCGCCGAGGAATTCGGCGGTTTTGCTTTGCAATTCCTCCGTTAGCGACTCCAACAAGGCCGACCTGGTCCGCAGCTGGAAAGAGCACAGTCAGTCGTGTGGCACATTTGCTTCCTCAGGAATCCTCCAGTCAAACCAAGTCAGAATTATATCAGATATTTGAATCAAGTGAGGAGACCGCGAGAGGTGCGAGCGAAACTAGCAAGTTTCTCGTCTCGAGCGGAGCTCGAAAGAAGGGAAGAAGCCGATGTGCCGAAGATTGGACTCGTGCTCACCTCCAATTTGGAGAACTTCTCGGCCTTGTACGCGGCATTTTCAGCGTTCACCAGTTTCGTCAGCAGAAACTCCTTGAATTCGACACCTCTGAGGAAGACGGCCGGTGTCGGTAGAGTCGGGCCAAACCAGGGAACGTCGTCACGCGCCGTCACGCTGACTTTGTACCTGTTTACGCGAAAGCAAAGGCTCAAGTTGTTTATCGAAGTCGCCGACTCCTCCGCGAGAGCGTGATTATTATTCGAACGGCCAGCGACTGTTTCTCATCGTCGTTTTACGTCCAAAGTACATACCACCTCTTCTCTCTTGTACGGATATGACGTTTCGCGGTAAATGGATCGCAGGTTTCGACGGTGAGAAGAGCCGTACCGTACACCGTAGGTGTACACCAAACAACGACGTAAATCTAAGAATATACCTCGTATTAGAAGTGCAGGGGTCGATGACCTGCACGACGATGAAGGCGTGCAAGAAGTGGCTGGCGATCATGTCCGGACTGAAGGGTGTCGGTTCTTCCTGAAATATAATCGCGACAATGTCGTTGCCGATGTGTCTTTTGCGTTGCAACTGTTGCGAATCGCCGGGACTATACGGCAGCAGCGACGCCACGTGGAACAGCACCTCGCGACCGCGAAACACCTCGTACACCGCCGAGTCTCCGGTCTGACCGTGTCGCGTGTCTAAGCCGCCGCGATAGCTGAAGAGAAGCGATCGAGATTAGAAAAGACAAGATGCAAACGTGCGTACGTACATACGAACAAGCAAGAAAGAGAGATATATCAAGAAAATCGAACATCTATGGGATCTATCTCACCCCTTGTGATCTTTGAGATCAATCTTCTGACCGAGCAGGTCGAGGAACTCCTGGAAGGCCGGCGTGATCTGCCGGTTGCCGAAGAGCTGCTCCTCCGTCACCTGGCCGGCTCGTTGATGAAGAACGCCGAACTTGAACCTAGAGACGAGTGCGTGCTCGTCGTATCGGGCTATCAGAGTGCCGGCGCCGGGGCACATGACCGGCATCAGGGTGTTCACGTTCAAGGACTCGTTGATCGCCTGCAAGAACGTCACAGCGGTTGTGTTGACACGCGAGCATGCGTTAATGTAACGTCGACGAGTGATTACGAAAAACGCGAGTCAAGGTCTTTCCTGTGCTTTATCGCGTTGACACGCTTGTCTCTCTCTCTCTCTCTCTCTCTCTCTCTCTCTCTCTCTCTCTCTCTCTCTCTCTCTCTCTCTCTCTCTTCATATCTTTCTCTCCCGCTTCCTCGTTCACGATCGCGGGTGTACGTAACAACTGAAAGATAAAGCACATACAAACATGGCCGCAACGGTGGTTAAATAATTCACAGCACGTTTCTGCGCACCGACGGAAAACCAAAGCTAAATATAACGTTCCCGTCGTATCTCGAACTTAAGCAATTATTATTCACCATTATTCTTTGTACTTTTCTCAACCGTAACGTTGAGTTCTCGTGACTTTTATGTCTTTGGTGTGCTTCACCGAAATGACCTCCCACTATAGTTCTCGCACATTTTTTCTTTTGCCCATTTTATCCTTTTCTCGTTTCTAAGGCACACACAATTTGACACTACTACTCGCTTCCATCAACTTGATGTTTCATTTTCGTTCAACTCTACTCAATATTTTCCTTATTTTGATCGGATTTGTGAACGTGGGTAAACTCGAGTTTGGACTCGTCCCTGCGGTGGTTGCCCTTACTACGACGATGTCGTGCGACGACGATGGTTTGACGTTTCCGTTGCGGCAAGGTTGCATCCAGGTGAGTGTGTATTTACGCAACGAGCGTGCTGTCATCCGACCACATTTGATAATTCGAAAACGATAATAATGGAGAGAACGGAGACGAGACGAATGGAAGACCTCGCGCGCGCGCGCGTTTCTGCTCACCTGCAGTTCACCTGTGCGAGGCCAACTCGATTGCGCGCCAACGTTGTAATTGTTTGATCTTAAAACAGCTTCGGAAAACTAAATCCGCAAACATTTCATTTCGCTGGTATTATATCGCGTAAACACTACGCGACTGTTGTCCCAGGCATTCTTATTATCTCTTCAAACATATCCGATAATCGAGCGCGCCGCCTGATATAAAGGGTGTCCCAAAATTCACGCAAAAAGTAATTTTGATAGAAAGGGTAATTTTGATAGAAAGCACAGGTTTATAATTAAAAATTGTAAATTTTTTATTGATTCATAAAGTATACAGGGTCATAAAATATACAGTATAGGGTTATGGAATAGCATATCGGGTAAACGGCCACAGCGAAGAGAGTTCGTTGAATGGATTATGGAACAACAACAAGTGGATGCTGATTTTTCGAACAAAATCATCTTCAGCGATGAAGCTCATTTTCATCTTGATGGCTTGGTTAATCGACAAAATTGTCGCATTTGGGGTTCAGAGTGATTGTTGAGAAACAAATACATCCACAACGTGTCACTGTTTAGTGCGGATTTTGGGCTGGAGGCATCATCGGACCATTCTTCTTCGAAAATGCGTCTGGTCAGGCAATAACAGTTAATAGTGCTCGCTATCGCGACATGATAAACCAATTTTTTGTGCCTAAATTGCAAGATATGGATGTGGACGACATGTGGTTTCAACAAGACGGTGCCACATGCCATACAGCCCGAGAAACAATTCAATTCCTGCACGAGTCATTTCCTGGTCGTGTAATTTCCCGTTTTGGTGATCAGATTTGGCCGCCCAGATCATGCGATTTAACGCCGTAACGACTTTTTTCTTTAGGGTTTTTGAAGTCTAAGGTTTATGCCAATAAACCCACTACCACCCATCACGCCTTGAAGGAGGAAATTGAGCGCCGAGTATCAACGAAATTCAGCCACATTTATGCAAAACGGTCATGGAAAATTTCAACAAAAGAGTGCATATGTGCCAGCAAAGCCGTGGAGGCCATTTACCCGACATGCTATTCCATACATAACCCTATACTGTATACTTTATGAATCAATAAAAAATTTACAACTTTTAATTATAAAACTGTGTTTTCTATCAAAATTACTTCTTGCGTGAATTTTGGGACACCCTTTACATAGGCGACGTAAACAGCGAGGTGATGTAACTCCACGTATATTTAGATTCGATAGCTCAAAAGTAAAAACGCATGTGATTCTTGTGCAATATATGAAGAATGTTGTGAAAAATTCAAAAGTCGGTGGCGCGATAATTCACCTATTCTCAAGAGAACGATAGGTAGAGAAAGAAAGAGAGAGAGAGAGAGAGAGGGGGGGAGAGAGAGAGAGAGAGAGAGAGAGAGAGAGAGAGAGAGAGAGAGAGAGAGAGAGAGAGAGAGAGAGAGACATGATAAATTTCCAATCTATGAATATTTGTAATTTTAATGCATTAATTTAAACGCATTTTTAAAATTTAATTAACGTATCCACTCCAAATTGTGACGTATAAATATTCCTCTCGAAACAAGAGTATTTTCACATTTAGTTCTACGTAACAGAGATACGAATGAACTTTTAAATACATTATCGTTGTGCATTGATTTTCTCACGGTCTTCTGATAAACCTGCACGTGCGTTCTCCAAGTTGTTTCGATCCGTTCGCGTCTCGAGAGACACACGTGTCCCTCGTGTAATTTAATATGCACTTCGGCGGTAATTCCACAAGCGAATTCGCTCTCCTCGCTTTGCTTTCAGTCGATCGATCCGTGAATATCGCGAATCACCGCTGACACAGGTGCACACGCTTCTCGATTGATTTTCATCGATCTTATTGGTAAAACGGAGGATTCTTGAGATGACGTAGCAACGTTGGTTTCGATTTTCCTTCGCCGTACAGAGAAATCCAATCGTTCGCTCGACTCGCCGCGAAATCACGTGAAATACTCGTCCGAAAGGAGAAAGGAGAGGAGAGGTATAACGCGTTGTCGCGAGTGAATGGCTTTACCTTGACCATTTTCGTCGGCGTAGGATTCGGGCTGAGATTCGCAGCCGGGACCAGGTCGTGCGTCGATCCCGCTCGCAGTCGCAACAACACCCGCCAATGTTCCTGTCCGGCGACCGTCTCGGCCTTCACCGAGACCAGGATCGGGCCGTTCTCACCGTCCCGTCCCACGAGGTTCACGTGTTCCTGCGGACAGAAAAAAAAGCGATAAAAGACACGGCATTTCACGGTCACGCATTAATTACGAACGCAATCAGCCACGATTCCTAGTTTTCCCGGAGGAACGGAGGGCGCGATCGAGCCCTCGCACATCGGAGAACGATCGTCGAAATATCGGAAAAATTTACAGTAGTCAAAGCGGAAGAGGAGAACGGTAACCTTAAGTCGAAATAGCAGGTTGGAGCGGAAAGGTTGATTTTCCGTCGGCAGGTCATTTCCTGCGGATGGAAAATTTGTGTCAAGAATTTTTTTCGCCCGACGTAACGCTTTCGGCGAATTCCCAGAAGAATTTTCTCGCGACGATGTTATTTTTAGTAATATTTTCAACAAAATTTCGCCAACCCGCCCAAAATTTCTCCCGGCATAATTTTCTTTTCATTAATCATTAATTTTTTATTAAGCGAGATTACCTCAGAGTATTCGAGTAAAATTTACGCGCAACATTATCGATATTAGCGAGGAGGACAGGTGATTCTTCTAGCGAGAGATTACTCTGACAATTTTTCAACATTAAAATCTCCGCAAAGAGATTCCTGTAAAAAACGGGAACGCAAACGTCACGACACTCTCGAGACATTCGCTCGCCACGAATACGGGGCGAAATTCAACGAGCTGAATCATTCCTGTACATGTACGCATTAAATAGAGAAGAAAGAGCGCGAGACGCGTTGACGAACGATACGCTCGATGCGCGAGCACGGCGACGCGACACACGTTAGACCAATTATGTTGCAGTTTGCACGTTCCGGATTCAATTGGACATTGCGAAATCTCGGCGAATGAATCGAATATGTGGGTGGTTGCGGCCCTGAACGCACCGTGTTACGCAGGCACGCTTTGCGAACTATAGTCAGCGCGCGTTTTGTATCCTGCGTACGTATACACGGTGTGTCTCACGGCGGTAAGACGTATCGGGGGCATGCGAAACGTATGGCGCAGATGTGTGCTTTAACGGTGAGCTTAAGCGATTAGACTAGTTTTTGTTATCATTCCGAAAAGCCACGTCCGTGCATCTCATATCTGAGAAACGAAAGACCGATCGGTTTTTTCCGGACATTTATTATTCCCATCAGCGACGGGGAATGGACACGAACGAGTGTCACACTCATTGTATCGAAACAAGTTTGACCGCACGAATCTTGAAAAAGGAAAAATCTTGTCGTCGTGTTATTTTGTATGTCAAAACTATCGGCGGAATTTCGTCGGCGGAACGAAAGAAACCGCCTCGGTAAAGTCAGGTATATTTAATTTGTTTCAAATGCGTGGGTAGGCGCACTATTTCGACGCTTGTAATTACATCATCCGATAACAAAAGGTAACAAATAAGAGAGAGGGAGAGAGAGAGAGAGAGAGAGAGAGAGAAAATTCAGTCGAGACGGTTCCCTGTCCTTTCGCTTCTCAGATTGGACAGAACTTTTTCTCACGAAGAATGCAGGTAAAAGCGACTCGTTTCCTCTGTTTTACGAGGACCTGTTCGCGTACGAGGTCGTTGATAACAAGGAGGGAGGGGGGGAGGAGGGGAGGAAGAAGGGGGTAAAAACGGTGCATCATTTAACCGTGCATCATACACGTCGGTTAAAAATGTCGGCGGTTAGCTTAGAAAGACGCACGAAAGGTCGGGTCGCGGAATGGTGCACACACGATGAAACGCGCACGCACACACTAACTCCCTTCCTCGTGTTTGACCAACCTTCGGGTGGAAATGCGGCAAAGAGGAGGGAGTAGAAAGGGCAACGCGCTCGGGGTTCACAGGAGTTCACGCCATCGAGTTTTCTTGTATGTTGTACATCCGTTATTATTATCGTCGTTGCTATATTGTCGCGTGCAGCGTCAAAAGTGTGTCGCGCAGTCGTCGTGTGTGTGTCTATCGAGTGCATAAAAATGCGTAAGCCGAGTCGCGCGTAACGTGCGTCTCTACCACCTACCATCGGAAACTATAATGACGAATTCTGATCTAGCCTATTGCTACAAATTGTAAATTGATATAAAGCGTGAGTTGCGTGAGTTGTAAACGATGATGCACGAGATGACATAATTCTGTCTTCGACTCGGGCGATAAACTCGGGGGGCAAAGATAATGCCGCGTACTCTTCGCCTAATCTTGCCGACCGCGTTTTTCGTTGCTCTCGTCGCGCTGTTTTACGTCGCGCCACACGCGGAACACGCGGCACTTGTGGAACATCATCGGGTATTCTTGGTTCTTCCTTATCGTGAGGAATCGCTGTTAAATGGCAGGAGAATAACGCCCGCGAGTCGCGAGTTGCTACGCTCCGAACTCCGACGGCGCGCCCTCCTATTGTATAAGCAACGGACTTTTACTCTGTAACGCCGCGCGCGCGCGCGCGCGCGTGCGTCCCTCTTTGTTCTCTCGGCACTCGATTAATATCGTTAGCCGTTATGATCGGCTTCGAGGTGTAGCCGTTCGCTGTTACGCTTCGAATTACTCGCGCACCGTTGTTATCTCGCAGAGGTAATCGCCTCTTTCTTCCACGTGCGACCCACCGGCTCTTTCTTGCGCTCGCTACGCTCGTAGCAAACGGCGTCACTACGCGGCCGGGACACGCGATACATTAGCAGTTGCATAGTCGCTGGTGAAGCTGTATCTATACTACGTACTGTGTTTTACGTGCGCGCCACGAGACGAAAATGGACAGAGATAAATTGGAGCACTGCTCGAAAACGATGAAAAATTTCAGAATTTTTCATCTCAGTCTGTTGGTACATAAATCGATCCCTCGGTTTTATATATCCGACACTTTTTGTCGTTTGTTGTTTAGCATTTCCTTGAGTATTCCCTTCACAAAGTTAGAGGACTCTCTCTCTCTCTCTCTCTCTCTCTCTCTCTCTCTCTTTCTCTCTCTCGTCGCGCGTTACAAGTCGGAAAGATGAAAACCGAGGTGCGAACCGAGCGAAAGGTAACGCATGCGGGCAACAATAGGCGGAACGGGAACTCATCCGTCGAGCCTTATCTAGAAAAAGTGTACAAGGCCGGAAGCGGAAAATAGCGCGCTCTCTTTCTTACAGGACGCGTCATTTGATTCGTTAATTGGCGGATCTACGTTGCAGCCGCGCTGTCGCACGTTGGCGATAATGCGTGATATTTTCGCGAGGAAACGTGCGACGCTATAATCACAAGTAAACGATAATCTCCCTCTGTGATGTAATAATCGTGATGTGAAAATAGAATTTTTTTCAGCCGAACAAGGGCTCGTGTCGCAGCGTATGCGACGACGACGACGACGACGACGACGACGACGACGACGCGTGGAACGCAGATGGAAATTTGCTGCGAATGAAAATGATTCGTGTCCATGATACATCGCTCGTATCGGCAAGTATTCGATACGAGCGAGCTTTCAATCGCGCCGACCGCGTTTTCCCATTTTCCGTACCTTTTCGCAAGCTCGCGCGATACACAGCGCGGGCCCTTTCTTTCTCGTTGCCGATGGACTCGCGCGCAGTGCTGTCTCGTGTCTGCCCTTTCTCTGCTTAAAGGCATCGTGCGCGCAATTTATACGCGCATTAAATCGCGCGCGCACGCTCTTTTCTTTCATCCCTTCGCGTTCTCTCCTTCTCTTTCTGTTCGTGATGCGCCTCTCCCGTCATTTCCTCGACATGTCGTGACGACGATTCGACGTGGACGAAGGAAGGAAACAAGAGGAGCCGGAGGGATGGGTGGGCAGGTATCGTAGGTAGGTAGGTAGGTAGGTGGGTGGATGGGTAGGTAGGTAAGTAAGAGAGAGGGCGGCGGAGAGCTCACAAGCGGAAGAAAATCGCGCGCGGGAATTGCGAAAACGACGTGGATGAATGTCGGAGGAGAAGGAAGAGGAGATAGATAGATAGATAGATAGATAGATAGATAGAGAGATAGATAGATAGAGAGAGAGAGAGAGAGAGAGAGAGAGAGAGAGAGAGAGAGAGAGAGAGAGAGAGAGAGAGAGAGAGGAGGCGAGGAGGATGTTCCAGCCATCGGACTCAGCCGTGGACGACTATGAGAACGTTCCCACTCCCACGTCCAAAGTGCTCTTTTCCTTTTCCTACGTGCCTCTTTTCTCCGCGCCTCGTCCTCGCCCCGCGCCGTGACTCTTCCTCCTCGTGTCTCTTCTCCCTGACTCCTTCTCTCTCTCTCTATCTCTCTCTCTCTCTCTCTCTCTCTCTCTCTCTCTCTCTCTCTCTCTCTCTCTCTCTCTCTCTCTCTCTCTCTCACCCTTCGGCATCGTCCTCTTCTTCCCGACGTGTGCGTCCCTCTTTCTCCTCGCACACCTACGTGCATACTCGCGCTTGAGCGATCGCGGCTCGTCGCGGTTACGTTCTTGCGACCCGCGAAGAATACGTGGCACCAGGAGCGAAACGACGCCTCGCGGCGCCCCCCTCCCCTGACGATGATGCCATCATGATCGACGAGGTGAATCGTTCGAGAGGCGACAACGCGGCGAGGATGAAGCGCATGATAAAGGGAACGCGAGGCGAGCGAGAGAGAGAGAGAGAGAGAGAGAGAGAGAGGGGGGGGGGGGAAGAGAGTCGGTATTTCCGGATCTCGATGCCCACCCGAGGTCATCATCCCGCGCGCCTGCTCGTGTCTTCGTCTCGGTGACATCTCAATTTCGCTCATGCACGCAAGACTCAAAGGTCCTCCCGTTACATTACTTCCTACTGCCTCCGGTTTCCTCCGAGCAGCCTCGTTACGAGAACTCGAGTCCAGACGGCTCCGAGGGGAAAAGAAAAATACGCACCGACCTCGCGTCGCACGCGATCTCATCGGTGGTCCGTTACATTCCCGGAAAGGAAGAATACAACGGTGCACTTTTAATAAGTGCGACCTCTCTCCTTTCCGTTCCGTCCATTGTCGCTTGGACGTCCCCTTCCCCCCCCCCTCCTCCCCCCGTCACGAGTCGTGTCGGTTCTTTCGCCGTAAATTATCTCAATCGCTACAAGCGCAAGTACTAAGCACCATTCTATGTCAACCTCTCTCACTCGCAATGGAACATCCTAGTGTCACTCTCGGGCCCCGACAACGGGCGGAGACAAAGTCGCGACGCGCCAACCTGGCTCTCTGGCGCCTGGCTGTAACGGACCGGAACGGACTGTCGATTTTCTCTTCTCTGTACCTGCCGCTACTCCTCTATAATATATGTTTTTTCTTCTTTTCTTTGAGACGAAAGACTCACCCTGCCGACGAAGAAGCGACGGTAACATTTGGCCGTATCGTCCTGATCTATCCTAGGTTGCCAAGCCGGTTGCGCTGGTAGTAACGCTCTGCCAGCCGAGTCGAGGGTATGTCGGTGATCGGTACCGTCGACCCAGTATCCGGATGGCGTGACCACTAAGGGCGGCTGGCTACCGGATGCGACTTGCTGCTGCAGAGCCGCTTCCATGAGCGCTCTTCCCAAGGGCGCGTCACCCACCGGCGACGGTGACAACGCAGGGATGTGGTTGCTGGGAACGCCAGGGCTCGACGTGGTCCTGTCATCTCCCCTCGGCGTCTGCAAAAGTGACAAAAAAAGGCGCGCTTGTTCGATCATCAAGTCGAGACTGGGTAACCCGATGTGATTTATGCGCGCAGGGCGATCGAAGGGCGCCGCTGATTTCTCGTGCGAAATAAATTGTAACGTGCTTTCTAACGAGGTGTAGGGAGCGCGCAGGAGTTTCCTTCTCGCGCTACGTGGCCCCGAGAGAATTGATGATAAAGATAGAGGGGCGAGTGTCTGTCGGCGGATTTTTCTTTCGCTTCACGCGCTCTGGCAATTTTCACGCGAAAATCACGCACGCTGAAGAACACGCTGAGCCTCCGACATTTGCGCGACTATGATTGTTGCAGCATAACAGTGCTCCACAAATATTCCAATGTGTCTCTTGCAATAAGCGTCGTTGAAACATCGATACTTGGTCGGATACTATGTCGTTCTTGTCGCGCGTCGCGAGAACTTGGAGCGGTTATCGGTCACTCGCTTATCAGTCGTCGTAGTTGCAGTCGTACACGCAAAAGTTGGATTGCTCGTTTTCGCGACGACAATACTGATTGCCGCCGTATTACTCGTCTCCTCTGCTCGGCGGACAATCGATCGACAGCTCGTCTCTCTCGGCTCGGCGCGTGCAAGTAAACACGAAAGAGAAAGACGTGTCCTGGAGAGAGCGAGAGAGAGAGCGAGAGAGAGAGAGAGAGAGAGAGAGAGAGATCGAGGCGAGTAGGTCGAACGGTACGACCAGGCCACGAGACCAAGAAGACCTATATTACTCGCCACCTTCGGAGAAACGGAAACCAAGTACACGTTCACGTGTCACCGTCGTCCGAGTGTCGACACCCACGCGATCTTCGCACCGACCAGTTTGGTTATCGAGGATCACTCGATACTCCAACACTTGGTGCTCGTGTTGTTGCAGCTTTGCGGTGTGTAACGCGTATCGATGTAACGCGTAATTTTAAGCGTCTCGCCCACCTACGCGATAAACGGATAATTATTAGCTTACTCGACGCAACTTAATACCCGCATTCGCGATGCCGAACGGATGTCGCTCGGTAATTGATACGACTGTCGTAATCTCGTCGTATAGTCGGCTTCGGCTGCGATTAAGCTTTAGTTAGCGCAGCAGAAGTCAAAGCTCCGCTGGAGGAGCCGCGCACTTAGGGTCGCGGCAACTATTTGGTTTACGATTCGCCTGGGTGAGTGAAAATTCATGAAAGCCAAGTCGGGAAATCGAAGGGGCGTTTTCTCACGGCGAGTATTCGAGACCGACAGCAGGCATCGTTGCAATCATTGCTCATGTGCTTCTTTCAACGGAATATATCATTCGAGTGATGTACGGTGTGCAGAGGAGAAATTGTGCCGAACTTTCGTACGAGAGAGACGTTTCTGTCTCGTTCGGCCGAGAATTGGCCGTGCGATATTGTCGCGTATCGCGCCTTGTGCGCAAAGTTAACGCGAGTCGAGCGTAGATTTCTCCGCTCGGCAGTAAATGCGCGCGCGTAAATGCGGTCGCGCGTAAAAGCGCATTTTCTCCCAATCCTCATTAAGAGAAAATCGCGACTCGCTCGTCGTCGCGACTCGCGCGCGAGTGTAATCGGCCGTTTCGCGCGCTTATAGCCGCGATTTAGCCCCGATTCGCTTCTGCGACTGCTTCGACTCGAGCTGCTCTTCGCCGAAGCCCGCGTGCGTCTCGCTTGGAAATTTGGCAATCGATCGTCCACGCCGCGCGCGATTATACGAAGGCCGCATACAAGGCGAGGAACTTTCAGTGCATCTATCGCAGCTGCGTTCATCAGCGGACGTGACTTACTTCGGATAATTAAGGAGAAGAAAACGAGGTGGGCCGCCCAGGTTAGGGCGACAAGGAGAAGAGTTTCGCGTTTTAAAGTTAATTTAAAACCTACGAAACCTACGGCGTTCGGGAGGGGGGGGGGAATTTTAGACGACACTTTTTACCTAATACCGCCCAAATCCTCCTCCGTACATAAACTTAACACACAAAGATACAATCTGATTTCTCCGTGAAAATCCTCGACGGATGAGAATTAACTGATATCGCGAGAAAACTCGCACTTGGAGTCTCCTCTAAGAAGCGCACACAATCGACCGAGTATAATCAATATCTTATGGCCTCTCTCTCTCTCTCTCTCTCTCTCTCTCTCTCTTTCTCCCCTTTTCTCCGTCGCGTCGTCGGGATGATATCGCTGGTCGTTCGTGCAGTCGGCGATATAGCTTCATCGATCCGATCGGCGAAGCGCGCGTTGCAGGTCGCACACACGTGTCATCGTTCGTCGTTGGCTCAGCCCTCGAATGCACGTGCCGTATGCAACTGCTATGCGACACCGAAATACCGGCACGATTTAGTTATCGGATGTCACTCGGAGGCGTAACCTCTCGGCGCGACGTAATCGGCTACCTCGAGCATGCGACGGAATACCGACGAGGGGACGCGTCGATCGCGTCGGATTAATCGCGCTGATCTTTCGTTGACGTTCGTTCGCGCGCTCAATTATTCCCGGAATGTAGGTCCCGGTTAATTTCGCGCGGACTTTTCAATTCATCCCCTTTTGGGGGATGTAATGCGCGCTTGTTGTGCGACGAAGCGAGTTCCGCTCGCTCTCGCTGTCGGGCGCGATTCATTTGCCGATAAAATTACCGAAGAAGAAGAAGAAGAAGGCTTCTTCGGTGCTCGGCGGGTAGATGCGTGAAATCATATCGCGCCGATATAGATCCGGACCGCCGTTAGAGACGCCTCGACTGCTGTGCCGAAGCTTCCTTCCCGGCGATATCCCGCTGGATATCGTTCTATTTCGAGTTCGGTTCCGTACGAGTGACGCACGGGCGAAACGAATACAGGATTTTAACGAGGCCGCGGAGAGGCGCGAGTCGTCCAACACGGTGGAGAGAAACGGCGGTGTGGCGTAAAACGCGGTTAAAAGTAATGCGGATGTAGCCTCTCGGATTACGTTTCCTCAGGGTCTTCGTCGACTCTCCTGTGTGTTTGTATCCTCTCTCGCTCTCTTTTTATTTAAAAAGAAGATAGACCAATTTCAACCATTACGTCTTCGGAGAGAGAGAGAGAGAGAGAGAGAGAGAGAGAGAGGAAGAGAGAACGCGACTCCTCCTCCTTCTCCTTTTCCTCTTTCCGTTCCTCTCACCCCGCTCGCCGGCCGCTCATTTTAAGCATCTCTAATTCCGAGTGCAAGCGAGGGAGAAGGAGAAAAAGAAAGCCAGAGAGTTGCAAGTGTCAAAAAAGAATGAGAGGAGCGAGAGAAAGAGTGAGTAAAAGAGAGGAGGAGAAAGAGATGGAGAGAATCGGGCGCAGCCTACGCCAAATATAAACCGCAGCGCGCGCGCGCGCGCGGCCGGGTGAAGGACTGGAGAAGGAAATATCGCAAAACGCTTTGCTTTCGGCTAGACGAACAGGCCCGCCTGTTATATTTAGAATACTTTCGGAGACTCGTGACTTTGGTCCGATCGGAACGCAATTGAATTGTGTGTGTGTGTGTGTATGAAATAGACAAAGGCGCGTAATATTGCGCGCGCGCAATATACGTCCGCGTGCCTTCTTTGCGTCACATTGAGACACATTGAAGCAAAGTTAAAGATTAAAGATTTAGAAAAAATATTTCGTAATGCACACACGTGAAAAGGATGATTTTTTCTCGAGCCAAGCTGTCGACGACGTAGCGTCCTTCGTCTTCCGTGACGCTCGAGAATAGAGATCTCGATGACTCTCTGGAAAGCTATTGGGACGGAGAGAGTGTCACACCAATCGCGATCCCGATAACGTACGTGAAAACGCCGATATTCAAGAGCAGCTGCCGATATTATTATTATTGCCGGTACCACCTGCCGCGGCGCCATATGTTCGTATTATTAGCACCCACTGCCCGGCCTTTGTGCCAGCTGTGTGTGTGTGTGTGTGTGTGTGTGTATGTGTTCACCATGCAATCGTGTAACGGACGAAACGTACCTCACACACAGGTGCTTCCAGACGCCGCCCGGGCTTCATTCCAGAGACTACGGAGAGACCGAAGAAAGATAAACTTTCCTTTCGATAAACGGCTGAATTTTTCAGCAGAAACGAGTCGTGAGAGACGGCATTCTACTACATCTGTCGACCGCCGACGAAAAATTCGTCGACGACTCAATGTCAAGCAGACAGCAAAACTCAAACGAAAAACTCAAACTAATTGCGCGCGGACAGTGTCGAAATGTCGTATTCTCTGAGAGAAATAAATGACAAATATGTCGCACATAAAAGTGCATATTTTTTGCAGTTAAAATTGCTCCTGCGATTACGCGACAGCTGCGACTTTGTTGCGTGATAACTGTCGAGTCGCCGTGTTGTTTCCGCGAACTGTGGGAACCACCTGGGTTTCTCATCAGCTCGCAAATGTGACGATCGCGAAAACAGCGATCTTCTTTCTCCTTCTCTTTCTCTTCGAGCGCGATAAATGTATCAAAAACATCGTGATGCCGCTGCTCTTTCGCTCTGTTGATCGCTGTCGCATTAACGACGAAAGATCGCGACGCACGTGATCGACAACACACGACCGCGCGCGATATTCCTCAGGCTAAAATTATAATAATTTCACAGGAATATCGGTTCGACACACACGGTCGTTGCATCGACGCAACGCACACCACCGTAGCCGCGCACTCTATTTTCGTCCCGCGGGGAATCCGAGGTGAAACTCCTTACGCGTGCGGACGCGTGTGTCTTTGGTATTTACGGGGCGGGGGGAGGGACTTATTAACGTGAGAGAACCGCGCGGCGCACACATTACGAGAGTGCGATAATGTCTCTCGCGCGCGTTGCGCGCTTCTCGTTCGCCCTCGCCGTGAAATGGTAGTTTTTCCACGATACGGCTTAATTAAGCAATTACGTCGATGCACGTTGAGCCTGGTGAAATAAGAATTGACGCGAGAATATCGTGTACACATCGCGATGACGGAAGCTCGCAATAACGGCGAGTTCAGCGAGCATACCGCGAAAGTGCGTCGATGGATCTTGATCGAAGAGCCACCGAATGATTTTCGCGGCAAACGTCGCAACGATCTCTTTGATGAAACTGTACGAAGCATTCGTCGATCGTAATCGCGTGTGATTACGTAGACACGAACTCGCGGTTTATCTGCCCGTAATTAATCGATTCTGATTCTAACGGGAAGACCGAACACGCGTCTCTGGGGAGAAAGTTGCGCCCGCCGCGTCGTAAGAAACAAGGGCCGATTGTATTCGATTGGCTTATCTCAAGTGATTCACGTGGCTGAGTCACACACGTGCGAGACTCTGGAAGAGAATCTTGAGAGAGTCCTTTTCGGACGGACCCTCCGTCAATCGAGAGCGAAATCGAGAGTCACGCTCGATATTGTGATTCATGCGAGATTTTCTTCATTTACGCTCACATATTGAGATTAGCACGGGAGAAAGCGGAGCGCGATGAAAGGAGGATTAAAATGAAAGAAAAATGCTACAATTTGATAAAGCACTCTCCTTCTCTCTCTCTCTCTCTCTCTCTCTCTCTCTCTCTCTCTCTCAACGTTCCATCCTAACACTTCATTTAACACGCCGACCATTTCAAGTTTTAGAGAAAGAGTATATACGGTACAAATGCTACAAATCTCTTCACCTCATTTCGACATAATTGTGCAATTACAAGTACACCTGTGTGTACGAAACTTTAAGACCTCCTAATTGATGCCACTTGATCGTTAATTCAAACTTGAAATTTTGCCAGCTTTGAAAACAGTCGCGGGTGTGCATAACGGCACGACGAAAACACTAACGCCGAGACACGCGGTATCTCACCATTTAATTTAATTCCGCCGCCGCCGCTGCAGCAGCGGCAGCTTCGACGTGCCGCGATTTGCGTGTTTAATTATACGGCGAGAGCAAAGGACGCGTTGTCCGCGCTCGAAAAGGATGGCATCTCTCTCTCTCTCTCTCGCTCGCTCGTTCGCTATCTATCTTTCACTCTCGGTCGACGATGCTCAGGAAACCGTATTGCTCATTAGCATCCGTTCTTCGCGCGTCGCTGTACACGCACGGTCGCTCGCGTATACATATGTATACGCCCATATCCGACTTACATAATGTCTCTCTTCATGTTTATAAATACCCAGGGCCGTGCAGGGCAACGGAAAATATGGAAACCCGCGTACGTCGCACCACGCGTACACACGACGCCGATAATAATTGTACCCTTTGACTATCGCACGTTGATTGCTTCATTCTGTCCGTCCGTCGTTATACTGTGCGACGAGGCCGATTCGTGGTAATATCTACATCTGACGCGACGCTACGGACGACGACGACGACGTGCCGTTAATTGCCCAGACTCGCGGGAATCGTACGCCAACTCGGTCTCCGCATCGTTCAAAGCGCCAAAAGTGACGAGACGAATGGAACGTTTCTTTATCGTTCATTTGTCGCTTGGAATCACTTAGTGGCTCGATAGTTACAACACGATAGGTAACGGCGGCGCTTCAAGTTTGCAGCCGTCAGAAGAAACGCTTCGTAGGTTAGTTCGAGGAGAAGGACAAGATCGCACGTGGAATAGTTCGCTATTTCCCAAGGGCGGAAAGTTCCGAAACAGCACAAGGCGCATATGCGCTCTCCTATCGTCTATTAACGGCTCTTGAGAAACCATAGAGTTGCTCCAGAGAGAGAGAGAGAGAGAGAGAGAGAGAGAGAGAGAGAGAGAGAGAGAGAGAGAGGAGGAGAGAGGAAGGGAGGAGAGATAGTGTGTAGGTAGGTATCTGCCGTTAACTAACCATCGTACTAGGTATAATATCAAGCTCGATGCGAACACGAACAATGGCCGATCAGTGGTGGGCCGTTGGCACGTGAACGTGGAAATTGTCCGATTCGGGTAAAGTGGGGATGAAGTGGGAGGAAAATTGCGAGAAGCAGCTGTGATCCTCTTGTTCAGCCTCTCGAACAAATGCACGTGTTTACCAAATCTTGTGAGAAAATCAGACACATAATAAGAAGGTTCAAGGAGCAACATTATACGCGCGGTGTTGAAGACAAGAATGACATCTTCTGCCTTCCGTCCTTTTTGCAAAGTTCGCGCTATCAAAGAAAGTACACGAAACAATTACATCGACTCATCGTCCGGCAATTACAAGTCTGATCGAATAATAGTCAAATAGTCGTAGAGAGTTCTTAAAGAGATGCGCATACAAAACGAGCTACCTAGCAATCGAGAAGGCTGAACGGAACGGAAGTCTATGGAGACAAAAGCAAAGAGGAAACATAGAAAGAGAAGACGTCCTTACATGCGTCGAAGAGAGAGAGAGAGAGAGAGAGAGAGAGAGAGAGAGAGAGAGAGAGAGAGAGACACAGAGATGGTGAAAGTTGGCTTGCAGGAGAGGTAGGTAGGAGTGGTATGTATGGAGAGAGAGAGAGAGAGAGAGAGAGAGAGAGAGAGAGAGAGAGAGAGAGAGAGAGAGAGAGAGAGAGAGAGTGACTCACCAAGTCGTGGGTAGTAGGAAATCCTCGATTGGATCGACGAGGAGGAACGAGCAAATAGGTAGTATTCGCTGTGGATTCTGGGAATCGCAAATTCACCGGGGATATCAACAGTATCAGGGGAAAATCAAACGACGAGATACGAGGTAGTCGAAGTTAGATTTGGCCTTAGTCGCAGTCACAGTCGCAATCGTACAACAATAATCGTCATAATGATGGTAATAGAATACGATAATTGATTGTACGGTAATAACAGCGTGTACTCAAAGTTAATCAAAGAGCTAACTAAAGAGCTAATCAAGGAATTAATTAAATAGCTGGCCACAAGTCAACGATGTAATCTATTTCCTCGGAGGCTCTCTCTCGCGTGAGAGAGAGAGAGAGAGAGAGAGAGAGAGCAATTCAAGTGTCATTTTCCCGGCACCAAAATGAACCCGTGGACATATTCACCGCGAATGCTCAAGAAAGTGATTCACGTTCTATTTCGAGAACTTTGCGCTTTGTCAAAATTTGTCGAATCCGCGTAAAAATACTCCGTACAATTCGATTGTATCGAGACTTTGAGGCGTGTCGCTTCGTCAAAGCAAAGAATCGGGCGATGTTGAGTGAAAATTACTGCGCTACCAGCGCATCTCTTCGTCTTCTCACCCCTCTCCCTCCCTGTCTACTTGGAAGTACAAGTGAAAAATGCGTGGGAATCCCGCTCGCGTGCGCACATTTTCCCGTACTGTACCTCTGGAAACCGCGTAAGTGCCTGCAGGTATAAACAAGCACTACCGAGGAGAGCGAGAGAAGACGGTGGAAAAGGGCGAAGTTGGAGAACACGGTGCAACCCTCGGATTGAGAGAAGAGAAAGGGAAACAGAGAGACCGTATCTTAGCGGTACCTCCTCTCTCGGAGTTCCAGGGGGCGAATGCAAACGACCGTTGAGCGAAGGGGAGCAGCGCGGAGCAAAGCAGTCGGGGGAAGAGAGCGAGGAGAGCCGGAGAGAGAAAGGAAAGTTTTCTGGACGCTGCTGGAGGCTGCCACCGCGCGCGCGCGCGCGCGAACCCTTCTCGTGTCGATCTCGTTGTTCGTCCATATACACACGCTTCTTACATAACGGAGAATCTTTTGCTCGGTTGCCGTCGGAATCGATCAGATGAGAGAGGATGGAAAGGTGGAGGAGGATGACGAGACGAGATGACGACGAAGAAGCTAGGCAGGCTAGTTACGATAAGCGAGAGCAATTTTGCCTCCGTGAGTCACGTATCGCTCGCAATAGCGACGAGTCGAATCTGTCCGAAAGAGCCGTACACACATACGAGTATAAGTAGCAGTGCTCGACGACCCCCAGCAATTCAACCCCGCCCCCTCCCAGCGGACACAAAGATTTCACAATGCCCTCCTCTCCCGTGGACGAATGCTCTTCCATCGACTGGCCACTTTCCCGATATCCTCAGTGCCGCTAACGAGGTAAGTTAATCGGGATGAGTCGCGGGATTTTCTCGTTCCTTTGACTCCTTGATCGTTCCGTTGATAACGCTCCGCAACGTTCTTAGATTCTCACATTCAGAGATTGGATCGATAGGTCCGCGATTGTACGCGATATCATCAAGTCTCTAGTCTCAGTGACGTTTTACTCGGTAGCGCGTAAGAGGTAGAGAACATTTATTTAGTCTCTCGTGTTCTCGTGATCTCATTAGTCGTCCTCGCGGTAAACGTTGGCGCATTACACCGCCGAGCAAGATCGTCCGCGAGAACCGTAAGCGAGCGGTAGTCGAAGTATAGTGCGACTTGCAGCAGCCGTTCACGGAGTTTATTTCCTGCTTATTTGAGCAGGTCGTTTATTACGGAGTGTCTAATTATATAGCGAACACATAGATCGGTTTGCAACCGGGATACGCACTGTACGCATGTAGCTGCTGCTGTTTACACGTGCGAGCTCGTCTTGTCACTGTTTGGCTAACGCAGCATGCTAACGAACCGCTGCTCAGCACATTAATGAGTCTACACCTCGGCCGCAGGCTGATTAGTCTCAATGGTTACATCCTATTTAGTTACATAAGATGGGAACCCTTAAGTAGGAAGTATGACGCATTCGCGAGACTAATGGGAAGAACTCGCGTTTCCTCACGCGGCGTTAATATCAGCGTCAATTTTCGCGAAATTTCGCGGTTTGCCAAAAACGTGAAAAAAAGAAAAGCTTGTTCAAGCTGGGGAATACATGAAAAGAAGATGCAATATTCAGTTCAATGATTGGATAGATGACGACTGTGCAGTTTTATCGCGCAATCGACGTCAGCGTTGCCGATTATCATTTATCATTACTAGTGTACTATTGGCGCTTGCACGCCTATGTAAACGCAATTAGCGATTGTATCTCCGCGATTTTGTTTCCGTCTTTCGGTATCGCGTCGAATCATTTTTGCGATTTTTTTCCCCCTCTCTGTTTCGCACAATATTCGCGCGCGCGCGCGCTCTCTTTCTCTTTCTCTCCATGTATTTGCATCGTGTCACGCACTCTTCGATCATAACCGTTTCTCGAGCCGTGACAAACGGGGAATTTCACCGTCCGTTATTTCGCTTGCCACACAAACCGCAAACGACCGATTCATCGTTCCAAATACTCCGTTCGTCATCGCGCGTGCACTCATAGTACATAGCGTGCACACGCACGTGCGTTACGTAAGGTACACACACACACACACACACACACGTTCGGGGGAGATGACCTTTTACGACGGTGAGTTCGCGCGTGCCTTTCGTGACGAGACGCCGTTCGCGATTAACCCCGATGATATCTCGGACGATCCTTAACGCGGCCGTGGAAAATCGATGGCCGTCTCTCTCTCTCTCTCTCTCTTTTTCCCCGTGACTCACTTCTTCTCACGTGCGGCCGCGCGAGTTACGAGCGGGTTGTAACGAGAGAATTATAAGAAGTGGCGATTATTCACTATCCGCATGTACGCGCGCGCGCGTACGTGTATGATTATAAAAGAAAAAAGAGAAATATTTGCCAAGAGTAATTATTTTGCAGCGCAATTGCGCGGCCGCAGCGTTGCCTCTCAACGGCAACTTTTCTCCTCCGTGTAGAAAAGTGTCGCAACGAGCAAAGTGCCCGCGGCACGAGGTCGACATATCGCTCGCGTGAAACTCGCGTGCGCGCGAGTGCGGGCGTTAATCGCGACACATTTGCACCGGTGCGCGGCCGTGCGCTCGGCTGAATTTGGCCGCGCATCGATGCGCAACGGCCGTATATGAACCGTCGGCGCCGCCGAAATTCGCCGCGAGGCGTAATGAAGTCGGCCACGCACCACTGCGCGTGGTTCCCCAGCTCCGTGATGCTCGCGGAGAGAAGCGGATATCTCGAGAGATGCAAGCGCGATGTCGAGCAATCTCCAGCGTTGCGTTGTGGAAGCGATTTTATGCTCCTCTGTCTCTCATCACTGGAGAAAAGAAAAGAAAAGGAAAAAAAAAAACGAAACACACAATGACGCGGGCATGCACGTCGTTCGCTCGCGATAACGCACGTACGAGTATATGCATGTCGGCGCGGCGGCGGAACAACCGCGGTGCATCATACACCGCGCGGTTCGAATCACGTAAGCGATGATGTAACGTGGGCGCGAAGGAGCAATTAGATTGCCTCGCTGTCTCGAGCGCGCAAGCCGCAACGCGATTATTAACGCCCGTTCACCGCGATGCAACCGCGACGAGGCTCGAAGAAACGCGAGACAGAAGCGAGGCAGAAGCGACGAATTCAAGCGGAACCGGAACTGGAACCACGAAGAAGCTCGCCGAGAGCCTTTAAATTCGCGGGATCATTTTACCGGAACCGGAATCGGAACTTGAGCCGCAGCCTGTTGCGGGATCCTTGATGCTGTTACCGAACCGGTCTTTCTCCAAGATGTTTCAGGACTTTTTGGTCCGCGAGCGATAACGACAAGTTCTTGCTTCTCGCGCCAGCCGGAACAAAGTCGTATACTTTGCGCGCGGGGCAGGACATCCTTGTTCCGTTTCTTTCTCTTTTCTTTTCTCTTTCTCTCGAGCGAAACTCTGCGTAATTCCGCGATATTTCTCCTTCCCCCCCCCCTCTCTCTCTCTCTCTCTCTCTCTTTCGGCGACGACGGGATGCGAGCGGGTTACGAAGGGTCAAGGTGCTCGTGATTTTTTCATTCGTCGCTTCTTCGTCGAGCGGCGGTCTATACACACGGAGAGAGAAAAAGAGAGAGAGAGAGAGAGAGAGAGAGAGAGAGAGAGAGAGAGAGAGAGAGAGAGAGAGAGAGCGAGAGAGAGAGAGAGAGAGAGACGGGGAGAAGGAGAGAAAAAAAGACAAGAGAGGACGGGAAGTCGTGGAATACAGGAATCCCTGTCCCTACGTGCAAGGAAAAAGAGAGAGCTGTAGGGGCAGAGAAGGCGACGGGATAGAAAGAGAGGACGGAGAGGAGAACACGAGAGAAAGAGAGAAAAGTCGCTGACTCCCTTTCCGTCTTTCTGTGCCCCCCCCCCTCTCTCTCTCTCTCTCTCTCTCTCTCTCTCTCTCTTTCTCGCTAGAATGAATAATTCAGTGCAGGCGCGCATTGTTGGACGCGCCCATGTACAGTCCCGTATACACGAACTCACGAGGTGTGCCAGGAATGAAATTGTCTGCTAGATGTAGCCAGCGAGAGAGACCTCGAAGAGATCATTCCCGCGCGTTAGCGCACGCGTTCACCGGACGAGATCGCGCGAAACGCGTCTGTTTCTAGTAACCGCGAAAATTTTCCGAGCTTGTATTTTCAGTGAAATTGCCGTGGGCAGCCAGATGGGTTATGGGTTGCTGCCGCTGATTATCGTCCATTCTACCGCGATTGGTAATAAAAATTAGTAATCGCTAAAATCGCAATGTTAATTTCGCGCTGAGGAACGTCATTAACGTCGCATCGAGTCGCAGTGACTTATTCGGAAGAATCTCTGATTCTTCCCGACGGAGAAAGGCGAGCTTCTCCGTTTTCTCGCGGAACCACGACCCACCGTCGGCGCACAGATTGCTCGCATATCATCCGTCTCTCATCCGAGGATGCCGACTTGCGTCTCGAGGAGGGAACATTCGGGAACATTACGCGATAAGGTAATACCACTGGTTAAACGCCGTTATCGCACATTCGACCGCGTTGACGAGCCGTAAACATGTACGATTCGCGTGTAACGTCAATGCATTATCGCACCATCCTCTCGTCCGAACCGTCCGAACCGTCGATCAGGATTAAGAAACGGGTCAGGGATATGTGCTAGACCCTTTTTTTCTCCTCGCCCTATTCGAGAGTTTCGCTCTACGCCCCTCGCGTGCTCTCGATTCGATCGAATCGCGAATCTGACGCGGCGGCAGACCCGTTCAAATCTGAGCTGAGCAATAGTCTGAAAACCGTTTCTCCTCCTCGTCCTCCTCCTCCTCTCTAAAAGACTTACCTATCTATTACTCAATTATTATTTCGCTTGGTCTCACGCACGCTTGCGGCAAATACGCATAGAGAACGAATATTGACGCGAGCAATAACTCATCGTGCTTCCGGGAATATTATGTCGTTACTGCGTTGTCTTGGATGCAGAAAAGTGAACCGAGGGACACACACATCTGAACTCCGGCGACGAACGCTGTAAACGTACGATTTGATCATTCATTTGCGCGAATCGCCGCGGGTAGTCCACGCCTAATCAAGCCTATGTGCCTCGAATAGGCTTTATCGCGTTTAACGCCTGCGATCGTTTTACGCACGCGAGAACGGGGTTAAGGTCGAAAATACTAAGTTAACCACCAGTGGCGAGCGCATAACCTTCCCAAGATAGACGTAAGGCCTGTTTACGCATTACATAAGACCAGGTCTTTCGACAAACGTCAACGAAATTTGCACTTTGCATCACACAACGAAGGGGAAACGGAAGAGGAATCTTGATAAATTACACAAATTTGAAAAAATAATCTCGAATATCAAGACGATCGGAACAGAGCTTGAAAACGGTAGGAAAACGGAGACGAACTGACGAGGAAACCTGTTCTTCGTCCGAAAATCTCGGAAAGGTTAATATTTTTGACCAGCGGATATTAGGGAAGTGACAGACGTGTTAGGGGACGAGAGTACCGAATAAGACAAATCGATTTTTCGCCATTTCGTTAGGCGGAAACCAGACGGTCGGCCAACAGCTGCGGACTGGAGAGAGAGAGAGAGAGAGAGAGAGAGAGAGAGAGAGAGAGAGAGAGAGAGAGAGAGAGGACGCGCACCTGGTTGTTTATACGGGGTGGTCCTCGTAACGTACGTGCGCGCGATGCGACGTTCCTTTTTCCGCTCGATCAAATACTATTCTCCCTCGATCTTCGTGATCGCCGAGTATTAAGTCAGGTCGATCTCTTACATTCGGCGGGCGCGACATCGGACCACTCGTGGAGCTCGCACGACGTCAGATGCGTCTCGAGGAGAGAATTTTACGCACGAGTTTCTCGTCGAATTTTAAACAACCATCACAATTTTCGACGTATAATACAATCACAGTTTGTTTGTACACGTGAAAAATCATTTCTGAAGCTTCTCGATCGCCCGATCTTTCTCATCTCCTCTTGCCTGCTCGGTGGCCGCCAAATTGCGATACTCGCTCGCGCTAATTAAGATCGCATTATCGTTCGTTCTTCTGCCTTCGCGGCTTGCTGGCGGACGTTTCGTTGCGCGTTCTTGACCATGACAAACGTGTGCGCTCGGTCAATCGCACGTAAATTCGCGCGCGGGCGAGAAAGCAGAGGATTCTTTTCCCTCCTCCTCGAGCGACGCTCTTCTACGAGGACACCCTATATGGACATCCCTCAACGGCAGGTAACGCGTGTATATCGTTTACTAACGATAACCGAGTAAAATCTCCCTTCGGGAGCATCCGTACGGGTTCGTATGAGCTTGCTTTGGCTTCAAGCCATATACGTCAAAACGAGAAGCGGGAAAAAGAGAGACAGAGAAAGAGAGAAAAAAAGGGGTTAGAGAGGGGAGATGTATGAACAAACAGCTGTGCGCGGCCCCTTTTGCGGAGCGCCTTTTAAAACGCAACTTCGTCGTTGCTGCGAGAAATTCTCCTTCTCTCTCTCTCTCTCTCTCTCTCTCTCTTTGCCTCTGTCCTCAGGAGAGGCGTCCTCAATCTTTATTCTGCAGGACTCAACTCAAGGATCCCACTCTTTTCGCGCGCGGAGATATGAATGTTGTGACTCGAGATAGACGACGATAATCAAAGGCGCTTCTTAACGATTTGTTCGCTTCGCGAGATATGTAATCGTGGTGGTGATCGAGTGTGCTTCAATGAACGATAAACGAAGAAGCCGCGATAAGCGATAAACGTGTTAACGAAAATCACGTGGAGTCGCGAAAACGTGTCGAGTGCACGTGTTTAAAAACGCGCTCGAAATCCCGGCGACCGTTTTGAGCGCGGAGAATAACGACGAGTGAAAGAATTTCTTCCGTTCGTTACGAGACGAGAGAGCTGCTTAGTCGACACCTTAAAGTGAAGCGCCTTTGATTTCGCGAGTTGCGACACGTGTCGCGGATTGAATCAATGTCGAGTACAATTGTAAAGCCGAATCCGAGAATATGGACCTTTTTCTTTTCTTTTTCTATTCTTTTTATCGCGAAGCAAACGTTTTCTATGTACGACGGCGACGTTCTTCCCGCGTCATGTATTTGTCTCCTTAACTTTGCGAATCTCTCTGAATTTTTTTCAAAGTTCGGAGCTACACCCTTCTTTTCCATCTCTTTGCGCCTTTTATTCCAGTTGGAAATCTAATTGAAAATTCTTCATTTTCCACTCGAGAGATCTTAGAGGTCTCTCTCTCTCTCTCTCTCTCTCTCTCTCTCTCTCTCTCTCTTTCTCCACACGATTCTCTCGCTCGATTGAACGTACACCGGGCGTAACAGTCGATTACGAATTTCACGGTGTGGTCGAGAGCACGAAAAAGGGAACGATAATTGGCCGCGCGTGGTTAAATCGCGCGCACGAGCGCCGGTCATCGGCGCGACAAGCGTAATTCCCGGCAATCAGAGCTCGGTGCGTCTTTTGCGGGGAATTAAAATGCCTGTCGTCGAGAGCACGTGCTAGTCGGTCGTTAAGAGACCGCGCGCGTTTAACTCGTTGGACGAGGAGCGCGCCGCGCCGCGCCGCGCCGCGTCGGCGGCCCTTCGAATATAATTACGCGCGACGACCGGCGAACGTTAAGCTAGGCGTAGCCACGATTTTAAAGGACAGACGTGAAACGTTCCGCGCGCCTCGATGGGTCGCCGTTCGCGCAAGGGTCCGATGGTAATTAACCGCGGTTTAATCGATTTTACGTTTCTTCTCGACTTCGTTCCGCGTACGAGATGCCGACGAGATCACGATGTAATCGCCTCTCTTTAATCGAGACTCACTCATGACGACCTCTGCTTCGTCATAAAAATATATCATTTCAAATTTTTCCTTTTACGTTTACATTTTTGGACGTGTGATTTACAGCCCGTAACAAACTTGTACTAACGACATTGCCATCTGCGTAAGTTTGGAAATATCGAAACATTTTCTCGTAGATTCTTTCAATTATTATCGCCGATACATCCAAGTGAAATATGGATTCTGGATACGTGTCAGTATACTGAGAATCGCAGGTGGTGGCCACCTGGCGCATACGTTTTAAGAAACTGTTTGAGCGAAACATCAAATATAATTGGAGACGAGCAATCTGATACACGCGACGTATCCACGAAACACGGCGAGCACAGAGGACACACAGACAACGTTGTTTCAGAGAACGACGACTCCACATATGGGATCTACCTATCTTACGGCGCAGAAATGACGCGATGAGTAACCGCGGTACTGTCGCTCGTGGGAAAATGGAACCTTTTAAGATCGGCTGGTTCCTCGTGCGCGCGTATAACGGATCGCTCTAGGAAAATGAATACACAGTCGGGCCGAAGTTACAGTTAATGCTCTCGTTTCGCGTTTTACCGTGCGCCTTTCTTCCGTCCGTTCCGCAAACTGCTCGTTTACGTGTTCCACGTCACTCGTAGACGCGGTCAGGATCTTTTCAGACTCCACCGAGGAGAGGCAAATTTTTGCAACATCATCGCACGTCTCTTTGCTGTTTTGTGCTTGTTTTACGAAAAATCAGTTTTCATTTCTTTTCTCCTCTCTTTATCGCAATGAAAATGCCCATAAAATGCACCCGCGATCCTTGGCCGACTGTCAGGGGAAACGAGAGAAAATCGAAGATATCCGCGTCGGCTTTGCTTATCGAGAGAAAGATGAAAGAACGCGCGCTGCGTTCTTTCGGAACGAGAGGGACTCACCTGCGACAATAGCTTTGGGAAAGTGTGCGTGTGCGCGTTGTGCCCGGCGGATCGCTCCGAGCCGGGTCTCTGTTGCTGCTGTTGCTGCTGCTGCTGCTGCTGCTGTTGCTCTTGCTGTTGCTGCGCCGCGGCCTCCGATCTGAGATCGTGCCTCCATCTCAGTACCCCCATCATAACCGCGGTCGCGTTAAAAAACGTCTCTTCGTTCTTTCTCTCTCTCTCTCTCTCTCTCTCTCTCTCTCTCTCTCTCTCTCTCTGTCTCTCTTTCTTTCCCTCCCGCTCTCTCTTTGCCTTTCTTTCTCACGAGATCGATCGATCGCTCAAACTCACGAGGTGAGTTCGCGACCAACTCTTCGCCGTGCGGCTCTTCGCTCGGAAATATACGTACTCCACTTCCACCACGTTCTTCACTTTCGATCCACTCGGCCGATCGCTCGCGAGAGTCCTCGTAGTAAGCGAAGATCGCAGGGAGTCTCGTCTTGAGCGAATATACCGTGGAGTGGATGGAACTGACTTTTCACCTGGGGGACGCTTGTAGACACCGTCTTCTCGCGAAAAGAGAGTCCCTCGTTTGCCGCGAGCACAATGTATGTACGTGTTGTGTCGGAGGATCAACGACACCACATTGAATGTCTAATCTCGCTATCGATATTAATATCGAAGCGACTCGAGACGCGGTCTACTTCACTCGCGTCAGCTGCTCGCGCGGCGCGTCGGTTTTGCGCGCGTCGAATGAAAAAGTCCGTGCGCACGCACGTCGCGCCGATTCTCACGTGAAGGTCTCGTGTGCGCAAAGGATCTTTCCGTTTTCTCTTTGCCCTACGATCGAGGTCCGACTCGAGGCAAGTTTCCGAGCGGCCGGCAAAGTTTCTCTTTTCTACAGAGTACTCCCGCGGCCGTCGTATGTAGGCGCTTCGTCGGGAGGGAAAGTAGTCCCGGTGAGAGAAGCGCGACAGCTCGCGTTACAGCGTCCGGTCGGGCCTGAATTCGGACACCGTTATTCCGAGGTGATCCCTGGCGACGATCGCGTCGCCGATCGCGGTAGCTGTCATCCTGCGCGCCACCGCCCGACGAATATCACGCCGTCGCGAGAGCGCCGACGAGCCCCGCGTCGTTCTCGCGTCGTTGTCGCGGAACTTCGTTATTGTCGCCGCTTCGTTAAAAAGAACAAACAAAGAACGCAAACCGCGCGTGGCCGGCGTCGCCAAGAGACCGCGCGGCGTCCACAACCTACACGCTGCAACGCTCGCGAGTGACTGCGCGCGTGAGCCGGGCGACGCGAGAGAGCGCATGCGCTCTCGCTGACTACTCGAAACCTCGCACAGTGAGCGCAGAAGCGCGACTAAGCGCGGTCGGCGAAGCGTCGCGCCGCGAGCTGTTCTCGTCGTCTCGACAGTGGCGGATCGAGAATTTTATGAAAGGTTACGCGAACGATCGGAGAGCGTTGAAGGAACACGCGTGAGAAAAATTGAGGCCAACGAAAACTTTATATCCTTGTAAACTTTGTCCTGTCGCTCGTCGAAGGAGACGCGCACGCGATCGCTCTCTCTCTTTCTCTCTCTCTCCCTCTCTCTCTCTCTCTCTCTCTCTCTCTCTCTCTCTCTCTCTCTCTCTCTCTCTCTCTCTCTCTCTCTCTCTCTCTCTCTCGAGTCAAGCCCGCGAGACTGACCTCGCGCTCTCAAAGTTGAAGTCGCTTCGGGTTGGAGAGAATCGTAAAGATCGCAAATTGCACTCTTCCTTTTGAACAATTTCCGGCAGAGCCCACGATGAATTGAAACGTTTTTTCACCGTTGAACCATTCTTTTAAGACAAGACAAGCGAAAGGGTAACATATCGTCGGGAGGATATATTGAAAATAAATGTTTCGGCAACAGAGTGAACGCGAAACGAAACGATTTCCGACAGTTTTGACGGAATTGCCTGGCAATTTAAAGACGGGCACAAGCGCTCACGGGGAACCATGTCGCGTTTCTCATGCGTATGTTTCACGCGTATATTAACTCGATGTGAAATAACCAGTTCCTAATTCGAGGAAAGCTCGAGAAGGAACAATGTTGCACCCAAACCCAAGTGCTGTTCTCTCCCTCTGCATCCGCCACTGCACCGTCGTACACCGTGCACCACCCGTCTCGCTCTTCTCGCCCGACAAACCTTCCCGTACCCTCCCAATTCCCCCCGTACATCCGACCGTACAGACGTCTTGCCGTTCTCAAAGCTCCCACCACCATCGTGCCTTAAACGTTGCCATGGTCGCGCCATCGAGTGCGTAAACTCGATTCTTCGTGAAACGGCGCTACACGGCTTCTCTCTCCCTCTTTCTCTTCGGTCAATTAGGTCAGACCGAACATTTCGACATTTTATGGTCGTCTTCCTTTATGGCAGGTCCTCTTTTCGAGGCGACATCGGTCGTCATCGATCGCGTCCAACGATCCGTATCTCATGTTACATTTTTTGAAACTTTGGACTTTTTTCGATAGGTACGATAAGATATGGTGCGGTCAGCGTTGTGTGAAAATTATTTCGTTTCCAGATAGGAAGACGCGCCATCGAAATGTTCTACCCAGTCGATATGACAGAATTTTCTTTCCCCTTGACGACGCCGAAAGTCACCTACACGAGACATAGTGGATACACTTATCAAGCCTTATCGAGAACGCGTTGTATCACAACGATGATACTTTGCGGTCCTTTGCGGTCGGTCACATAAGTAAGATTTTCCTTCTTCTCACTTGCGCCCGGGAAAAAATGCAAACTGACAGGAAACAGCGGAAAGGTTCCCATCGATCTCAAGTTCAGTGCGTCGCGACGCGCTTCGTGATCGTGGCTTCGCGTAACGCGCGGCCTCTCAAGAGCAAGGTGAACCCCCGGCTAGCATGGTAACGACAGGTGGTACGGAAGGTGAAACCAAGAGGAAACGGACGGTGAATTTGTGGTGTCCGGAGAGGACGAGAGAGGGGGAGGGGGGAGAGAGAGAGAGAGAGAGAAAGAGAGAGAGAGAGAGAGAGAGAGAGACCGGATGTCCTTTCGTGGTCGACTTATTTCGTTGTCGGTGACGACGAGAGGCTTCCCGTTTCTTTGTGTCCGCGTGTTCTCTTTGTTTCGTTATTTCGCCCGACTTCCTGCGCCCGAAAACTTGAAAGCGTCACAGTGTATTTGCCCCCTTCCGCCATTTACATACGCGACCCTCCAAAATCGCACGCTTCGCGTGCGATCACCTCAGCAACAATAAACGTGCGCGCATTTCGACCGGAACAGACGAATCTCTGTATGACAGTAAGAGAGTTCTACTAAAACCGAATCCAACGACACGAATGTCGCGCCATTTGTAATGCCGATTTACAATTACTAGGTGAATCCGGTCGGTTCGTTCAAGGGGCGAACAGAACCAAATCGAATATCCAAGCCCGAAATACACTCGTGCGATCGATTCCGCTTCGCTTTGATACACGCGATAATTACACAATGATCGCCAGGAAGCGCGGTTAACCCATGGAACGGCAATGTGGTTACGACACCGCGCTTAAAATAATCTCCCATTCGGGAGAGGAGGATTAGGAGGTCTGCCTAAGTAGAATCAGGAGATTAGAATTTGACCGAGTGCATCGAAGCGCGCGAGAAGAGAGCCGACAGCTTCGATAGTCGAAAATGCTACGGCCGAGTAAGAGATATCGATATCGAATGCTTGTTTTATTTTCCAACCGACCGGGTTTGGTCAGCAGATAATGAGTGTTAACGAGTCGCGGCAGCTGCGGCCGATTTCAATCGCTATTAATGGGAACGAGCGCGTTCGTTTAACAGAACGCTGGGCAGTAACTGTCGGTTAGCACAACGAGAAGAATCGAAGGTCGGTGCCCTCGAATCCATGTCCGCGTTACATATTCGCGATATAGTACGATGAGTTGCCAAGAGCTCCTACACTTGGTGTAAAATCGGGAGAAGATCGCGCGTTAAATAAACAGACAAGAAATTTGGGAGATATTTCCGATGGGAGAGAGTGACGTTTCTCCAAGTCGATTCAATCTACTCGAATTTGAACGAACGTGGAATGACTAACGTCGCAAAATTGCTGTGCAAAATCAAAATCTTTCTCTATCTTGCACGTCTTTATCGCATGTCCGATATAATCTGGTACAAATAAAAAAATAAAAAATAAAAAAAATCATTGGTTTCTCAATAATATCTGTCTTTTTCCTTATATTCTCACTTTTCGCACGCCCGCTACGTTTTTTCCTGCGTTTTTGCCAGTCGCACTTCACAAAGGAGAGCGCAGTGACGACTCTCGCGGGAGGAAGAGAGTGCCCAGCGAAATCTACGATCTTTACGGTCGCTGCGCAGGGCACAAATCTCGAAATCTTTCCCCGGCCGTCCGTCCGTTCGGCTGCACCACGACGGTTCCAAGCGGCAACTTCCGGCGCGTTTACCTGGCAACCGGAAACACCGCGTCTCCTTCCCCGCCCTTACTACTCTACCTAGTTATCTACGCGCGACGTGTCTCGTTTTACAGCGTCAACCATGCGTTTCGGTGTCTCGTTGTCCGGCTATGATAAAATAGTTATTTCGTAATTATTTCGAGATTATTGTGTGACGAATATTTCTCAAAATATTCGTCACACAATAATCTCTTTGGCCAACTCTTAGATGTAACAAGTGGTGGTAGCTGGTCAGCACACTGACAGAGACATGACTGTAATTCTTTTCTTTCTCTCATTGCTAACTGCAAAAAATACGAGCAAGACGTGTGAAAGTACTACACATTTCCCCGATGATTGCCTGTGAATTTTATCGATAATTACTAAATTTATCGAAAGTAATGGAATTGTTGAAAAAACGCGTTGAAAAACGATGACTGGGGAGACATTTCTTCATCATTTCGTCGACATCATCTCGACCGTGGATCGATGCAACGATTTGACGCTCTGTTCCGTTGCACTTCGCCACGTATAATCGTTCAATTCGAATAATTTTAAATATCAAAATTTTATCAAACACCGAATCTAAAATTTTACAATTTAGATTGCTCTTTTCATTCGAACAATATAATATATAATCACACCTTGCGTATAAAAGTAACGCTAATATTTTTCTTCTACAGACAATAAGGAAGATCACCGTTGTTACCGACCTCTACTTTATCGCGAGTTGATACGAGTGCACATTCCTGTATGCAACGTCGACAACGGAGCTTTCTCACCGCGTCCCGATCGATACACTCTGCTTTATCGGCGGCAAAAAGAAACATTGACCGGTCAAGAAGATGCAAAGCGAATACGAAGAACGAACACTGGTAAAAAAGAGCGAAGGCTTCTCACGAACTCGCGAGACGGGACGGCTACATGTGGCACGCAGATGATTACGGGTTCGTGTGTAGAAATCCGGATTCACCGAGCAAGAAGGCGAACGAATACAGCATGCAATAATCGTCAAATGCGGTTCCCATGTGCGCAATTTCCTGCAGACGTATACTTTTCTTTCTGTCTTTCTGTCTTTCTTTCTTTCTTTCTTTCGCACGTTCGCGTTTTTCCCACGAGTGTGAAAGTCGCTCAATTTTCCCCGATTACGAAGAAAGATCCGGCAAATTGCCGTGTCACACTGACACGTTAAACGTTAAGTATGACTGACGGTTCGTAATTACATTACTAAAGCCTTTTGAGTTAAATTTTTATTAAAATAAAATCCAAATGAGACACTAACTTTGGATCATTTATTTTTGGGCAACTTTACCGTTACCGGTGCCTCGCGATATTGCGATACGCGGTGTCGCTTCTCCAGTTTCTGTACGATCGATAAGACATACAGCGAAAAAACTGGCCTTAATTACGTTGGAAGCGAAACGGAGCGCGTACCGACCGTAAAATGCTGCTCGGAATTTTGCAAAGTTTCGCGGTTCAATTTTCCTTTCCTTGCTTTTCAATTTACCTAGCAGTTAACTCGCTTACTTTATCCGGCTGTCGATCCGCAAGAAACGCGATAACGATCCTAGTGCATCCCGGGATATAATTTCTTCTCTTGCGATTCGATCTTCCGTCGCGCGATCCATCGATCGATTCGCGCAGTCGAACCACATCTTGACATTTCGGACCCGTAAGGAGTCGAACGAGAGGAGAGAGATCCTCTCTGTTTGTCGCGTCGGTTCGGCACGTGACTGGTGCAATTTTCCTTCCAGTGGAGCGAAAACGCGGTCCCGCGGTCGCGGATAAGACGCGGCCAGCCAGTCGATCGGAAATCAAGCGCGCGGCGCGTCGTGATCGAGCGATTCGTCTTAAGTTTTTTCACTCGCGTCCCACCAGCCGTGCCGGATCGCGTTGTTCATTCATCCTCCTCCTCCTCCTTCTCCTCCTCATCCTCCTCTCCTTCTCCTCCTCCTCCTTCTCTTTCTCCCGTTTGTCCATTCATCTCCGGCTCGTTCGCGCGCGAATGAGCATGGGCCGTCGTCCCGACCGAGTGAGGTCCGTCACGCGAGGATTTACACGAACGACTTTGACGATCATCCGTCTCTCTCGATGCGAAAAACGAGTGAATTAAAAGCATTTGCAAATGGAGGGAAAAGGTGCTTTAATTTTTGCGCCAATGAAAAAACAGGGCGCTATTTTTCGTTTTAACCACGTGTTATCACAATAAACGCGAGTACGCGCGCTATTTGAAAATTAGATTTCGCGTTATGAAAATATAATATACTCGCGTGTCTGTGAGGATAGGATGGAATAAATTTATTTCTTGATTTCGTGAAACGTACCGGCTATTTTTTACGGGAAAATTGATAAGAATTTTTATATTTTTTTTCCTTAAAATAACCTCGTTTTTTTTGCTTAAAATAATCTCGTACTCGATGTGACAATAATATAGCGATTAAAAATGATACTTGTTGTGTCATTGTGTGTGTGTGTGTGTGTGTGTGTGGGTGTGGAAATTTATACGTATACAATTTTATACTAATTTTCTATAAAATATATAAAATATCATTTCCATGTAACGTTAATTTAGACATAAATAGCAAAATGAGATCTCTCTCTCTCTCTCTCTCTCCCCCCCCTCTCTCCCTCTCTCTCTCTCTCTCTCTCTCTCTCTCTCTCTCTCTCTCTCTATCTATCTATCTATCTTTATTTTCATGTGGGACCTCGATATTTAACAGACTGTCGGGTAAATGTTGATTTCGGCACGGCTGTTGATTTCATCTCGCGCGCACTTGAAGAAAGAAAACTATATATCGACTGTGAAAGCGTAAGACAGAAGTGAAATGTTATGAGTTTAGATTCGGTCCCCAGTCTCGTGCGGTCTCCTCTCGCTAGTCGCTCTCGCGGTGATTAAACGCGTGAAATTAGATAACGAGGGGTTAATGGCTTTTTTTCCTTTTCGGGAGATATACGGGCACCGGTATCGTTGTTGTAACCCGTAAACGTAATGCCACGGATAGTCGTTTTCAATTGAAACGACCATGTGAAGAAATATAATCTTACCAATTATTATGAATTTCCACATACCTGAGAAAAGTACGACGGCAGAACGCAGCGTTGATCGTCGAGACGCGAACTTTGCACTCGCTCGAGTAACTCGAACAGATCCTGCGTTGTACTCTGCAACAATACGTTTTCTCGAATGACGCGAGCGAATAAATATTAAAGAGTACAACGGTGCTCGAGTACTATGACTTAATAGTTATCAACGAGAGGACATCGAGAGGACATTTTCGATGGATCGATCGGACGATCGCATACGTTACTGAATATTTATCGATATGGTTACTGGTGATGGTATTTAGAGGAGCCGAATAACTTTCCTAGATGTTCCGAATAAAATATTTTCTTAAATTTCTCTTCCCTTTCGGAAACAGTAGGAATCAGCAAGAGCGCGAAAAAATTCGATATAATGCCTTTATTTATTGTACCTTGACTTTCTCCGGGTTGTTGGCACCTTGCACATCCTGCCTGTCATCTTCCACGTTGGTGGTGGCTCGTCGCGATTCAGGTTCGCAGTATACCGATTGCTCCAGCTGCTGCCTCCTGAAATTAAACGAGTCACGGACGATTAGTACACATTCTTCGTATAAATCGAAACATCTTAATAAGCGCATCTTTGAAAAGCCCAATACCTTTCTCTCTATTTATAGATACAAGACAACGACGTCTTTGGACTCTGTAAAGTACTTCTCGTCTTCTCGTCAGTCTCAAGAAGAGAAATATACGCCTAATTTCCAACCTATGTATCTCGTTTGAGACCAACAAGGTCCACAAATACATTTCTGATCGGAAAGCCGTGGCACAGGTGTCATTAATTAATGACATCCTAAATCGAAGAATAGCCATCGACTCGCACGCGCAAACACGTCGTCGGCTGCGCGTCGGCTAAAAATTTCTCGACGACTTACGACTCCCCTCGTTCCCCGGCCTATTTTACAAAGAGCACGAGGTTAAACACGCCGATGAAAAAATCTCGCTTCCTCCGGCTCGCGCCGGAAGAGAAAGAGAAAGAGAAGAAGGCCGTTTTACGTTTTCAAGTGCACGCTCCGCTATCGATCTAAGCCTCAGCATGGCGCGGCGTGGCGCGGCGCGGCGCGGCGCGGCGCAGCGCGATCCCATAAGGCAAAGTGCATCATTACCAGGCGTACAAAGAAATAGGCGTATTAACATATTCCGCCGCGCGCAGGCGGGAAAGGGATGTAATAACTCCATCGTAACTTACGCGATATTACGAGACACTCCTCCGGCGTAACGATATCGTGCGCGCGCGCTACGACGACGACGACAACGACGACAACGACGACGACGACGACGACGACGACGACGACGACGACGACGACGACGACGACGACGACGACGACGACGACGACGACGACGACGACGACGACGACGCGTGAATAAATCTTAAAGTGAAGCACTTTGTGGCCTCGACTCGCGCAACGGCCATTTACGGCGGAAAACTCGCGGTAAACAAGGTGCGATAAATAATGCAGTTAAAGGGTAAGAGTGAAATACCGTCGGCGCGGCGAGCTGCGCGTTATACGCGTCTCGTGTGCGTGCGAGATGCGTAATCCCACCTCTCGTCGTTGAGATAATGCCGCGTTATTATTGAACCGGACGAATTAATCCGCCGGGCGAGCGATTTTTCGACGGCGAGCGACATCGATAATATCGGCCGTGCGATTCCGAACGGCGCGGCGCCGCAAATAGAATGTAACGATGTTGTAAGGATAGTTTAGCTTCGACCTAGGTGTGTTATCGATGTAGTATACTACATAGAGAATATAGAATATTACTATAACGCAATGTGCTATATGTTATACGTGTTGTTATATATAGCGCTGTATCACTACGATACAGAAGCTTATAATGCAGAACACACACAAGGATATGATTAATTTCCAGGAAGCCGTTCCGCGCGCGTTTTCCATCGTGAAAAATGTTTAACGTTAACGAGATAAGGAGTTACCGGCAAACGAATAGATGGACGGACGGACGAACGAACGACCTTTCGGCAGCTCCACGCCGGAGAGAGAAAAATGATACCGGATTCATTAAGATGTGTGTGTGTGTGTGTGTGTGTGTGTGTATCCGCGTGTGCCGCGGCTCAAAAGGCAGAACGCGCAATTTTCTGAAATACTCCGGGTATAAATTCTAATAAGGCACGGAGGTACTGTCGAATCGAGCCCCCAAGTAACTACACGGAATGCTCTTTTCTGCATAACGCCGCGGCTCTGACCGCGAGACGAGTGCTCGAGCATCGGCGGCGTAAGCAGTTTCCCTCGTTCAAGCCTTTTTTTACAGCGCGAAAAGAAATGCCAAGCGTCGAGGAGGAGGAGGGGAATTTTTCATTCGGAGTTTCACTTTTTGATTTTCATTTCTCATTTGATTAATTCCATTTACAAACAGATTAATAATCTATTTGTCTCGCGGATGCGGCCGCCGCGGCGCTTGGCTTCGAGTGCCTCGAGTAATATCGCCGTTTGTCCGAATTTGCCCCAACGTGTATCAATCCTAATCCTAATCTCCAAGTCCCGAAGCGAGTACTGTGAGGAGGACCAAGGACTCTCGAGGAAGTCTTGATCGAGGGTAAGAGGAGGTCGCGGCGAGAACTCTGCGTGAGTTGAGCTACGCCACTGCATCCATTCCAAATACTCGCTGACCAAAACGCAACGAGCGCGACCGAGGCGCAATAAGCAAGATAGCAATTATCCAGACTGTGTGCCGCAAAGAAATAATCGCTTCGTACGATCGTATTTCTATCACGCGCGCGCGAGCGAGCGCGAGCGCGAGCGCGAGCGTGAGCGGAGAGAGGAGGACTCGCCTCGCCGAAGGATCAGGAGAGCGCACGAGAAAATCACGCGCAAGACGTAAAGCGCATGAACGACCGACGATTCATCGGTCATTCTTCGAAACTCAAGGACGAGCGGCTATTCTATCTCTCTCGTCTTCTCTCCTTCTCCCCCCCTCCGCCGCTCTTTGCGAGTCTCGATTTTCGAGCCGCGAACTCGGTTCAGCTGCGCTGAACGCTTGTCGAGAAAACTGAAAACGTTTGCGGACGCTAATGTCGTGTAAATCGAGACATTTGCTCTCGCGACGAAACGTGTCGCGTTAGCTGACACGTATAAAACTGGCGCGATCCTTGATAAAGGATATTAATTAAAATGGTTAAAATTTCATGAGATTATCCCCGCCTCGGACCACCACCCCCACGGAGCAGCCACGGCGAGCCGTCGAGGCGAGCCGACCGCATCTGGCGGCAGCTGCGGTCTTTTTCGGGTCGCAGCAGCGATGACGATGACATCGTCGTCGTCTCGCCCCGGTGGCATCCTTTGCTTCGCTCGTTGTTTTCGCTCAACGTTACAACGGGAAAAAAAGAGGGAGAAAGAGAAAATTGTCCCGCGACCGCGTCTCGTGTTCCAAATTCGCGAGAGCGATCCTCTCCGACAAGTCGTCGTCGTCGTCGGCGCAATTGCAAAATCAAGTGGTTGAAAAAGACGGCGTAAGACACAAGATCCCTCATGTCGTGCTTTTATAACGCGTAACTTATGAGCTTCAATATTTAATTTCTAATTTCGTCTCTTCGTATCGCGCCTCACTCAATATTTCAGCCGATTCGCCAGATATTTTATTTAACGTTCAATTTCCTTTCGCATCCCGCTTATATCCACTCGCGCGCAACACTCGCGCTTTTACTGCTTCGTTTTCGTTTTAGCATTTCGTCTCACCTTCGACACGCCCGCGAGTGGATTAACGGAATACGCAGCGAAATCACCGGCTAAACGAACACATTCGCGAGTGCAATTAAATGCTATTGAGGGGGCGCGAAAGCGGATTTTCTCGCGGAGAGTCCTGTCCTGACTTGACGCGCGCGCGCGCGAATCCTTTCATTCCCCTGATTAACAATCACGACCGGATATATTCCGGTGATTCCGATCAGCGGAACGAACGTTAGTTGAATTTTTGAGTCAAATTCTTACTTGTGAGGACGGGAATGTAAGGGGAGGAGAATGTGGAAAAAAGGAGTTCACGCAATCCCCATGCATGCGAATTGCATGTGAGAGACGAGAAAAGACGAAAGAGAAGTGTGCGCGGCAAATTCGTCGCCCGAGATGCGCGTTGCGAAAGAGAAGTTCTGCGTGAAAGCGACCGCGCGAATGCTGTTGCTGCTGCGGCAAATTCTGCGCGTTGCCTCTCTCTCTCTCTCTCTCTCTCTCTCTCTCTCTCTCTCTCTCTCTCTCTCTCTCTCTCTCTCTCTCTCTCTCGATGAAAGAAATCGCGACACGCGTCTAAAACGGCGACAGCGATCCTTTCCGCGGCCAACGTTTGTCGTCGTATCTGTCGATAATTGCGCATTCCGCTCGCGCGAATACCGTAAAGAACTGTCGTCGTGTCGCGCCTCCGAACGCGACTTGTCGAGCCACCATAATCGGGTTTAGTGTCAACACCAAATTTGGTCGCGAGAGGCACAAAAAAGGAGTGAAGAAAGGAAAATTGGGCGAGGAGGCGCTCTCTCGTGACGATGATTTCTTCCCTCGTCTCGTACAAACTTGAATGTTATCGAGTTATCAAGTGAACAATTGTTCTCGGCCATACATGTCATTTACAATGTCCTCGTACCGTGACGTTACTGATGCGAATACTGTTGCGAATATTCTCAAGATGTTGGAACTCGTGCGGAAAATCCGATTCTTCATCGATTTTCCAGCCTATTAAACGCTTATTAAACTGATTCATCGCACGTCGCGGCTTTCCAGCGATTTCCACTCAATCGCCGCGAATTTGTATTTCTTCAGTGAAAATGGACTACATTGCGTAAGCGGCACCGGCCGCGTGCAGCAACTTCGCTCGAATAAATCACGCCCGTAAATATAGCGCCCGCGCTGCTATATAGTTCGGATGGCCGTAAACGGGTTCAACGTCCGATATATTTCTCTCCGTTAACGGCGGTATTTGTTAATTCTCGAATGGGCAATACGATCTCGCTGCGATTGGCATTTATCGTTTGTATCTATCCGTCGACGGTCCGTATTCCGCGCGCGCCAGGCTCTGCCACTATTGTCGTTTTCCATTCCCAAGCCGATTATTACGTAAACGAGATCACTCCGTTAACCGGTACGCCGGTATATAATGACGTGTAATTTCGCGCGAGTCTTTTTTTCGCCCGCTTCACCGCTTAATCTAGATGCATTCGCGCTTGCATCGTATTTTGAGGTTCCGTCGTCGTCGCCGTCGCTTCGATTGTCCGCGTCGAGACTCGCGAGCGTCATCGCCCACGATATAATTACAAGTCGCGACATAATAATAACGGTAACATATGATTACGTATAATTGAGAAGTAACGATCACACAGCCAGAAGTATCGTGACGATCGCCCCGGCATCACTCTGTCCGTATACACACTTCAAATGGATGAAAATCATTACTCCGCGGCGACGCGGCGGCTGTTAAAGTTACTCCGACGGTTCCGCGGATCTTGGCATTTTGAGAGACATCGTTCGCAAGATTCGCCATACTCGCCGAGTTCATGGGCCGTTTGTTAGCGAAAAAGCAGCGAGGGCTTCACGTCACTCGGATGCCGCATGAAATTGCGCGTGTTCCCACAGGATCGTGTTTCCTCGTGGGCAAACGCGCGGTCCACGGAATATAATGGACGCGCCCAATTAAACGAGTTAATTTAATAAAACGCACGAGTCGGCACGACCGAACCGACCGGACGCGCCGCGCAGGACGAACAAAGGTGAAATTAGCGCACGCCAGGATGAACGTCCTAATAATCGCGTCGTACGTAATCCCGTAAGCACATTCATATACGTAGATTACGCTTCAAGAGTTCCCGCCTGGTCCCCAACGTCTCATTTAGGAGGTGCCGTGCCTTCTCTATTAGGGCCGCTACCTTTAATTGCGAATAGGATATCGACTGAATTCTGTCCAAATTAGAGCGATCTAGCGATATCTCTCCAATGTAATCCACACTAATGGAGAATAACGAAAGAATGAAGATAACGCGAGGAATAAGAAAAAGGAGAAATGTCTCTTGCGTTTTCTTCAGCGATTTGTCTGTACGAACAAAAGTTATCGATCAAGAGGACAATCAATCACACTTCGGTGATAGACTAGGACGCTGGATTCTCGGTTTTTCTCTATCTTTTTTTAATTTAGAAATTTTTTAATTTAGAAATGTCAACTAGATATACGTCGATAATTGAAATGTTTCGAACCTTTCGGTTTCCACGGGGAAATCGGCAATAATTTCGATGCGACGCGTGACGGGTTAACAGGGCGTCATGGAATTTTTCCAACCTATCGTTTGGAGAGTGCCGAGAGTGTCGACGACCGAAAAGCGATTAATATTCCAGCTCCGGTGACGTTGTCGCCCCGGCGTTTATGGGAAACAAAACACATCAGGGGAAAGAGAGACCGGGAGATGCACGAGAGAGAGAGAGAGAGAGAGAGAGAGAGAGAGAGCGCGAACGGCGATCAAAGCGAACGCGCGCGAGCTAAAGCACACACGCGAGTGGAAAGTATAACCGGACAAACAAGTTTCGCGGCAGATGCCGCGCCGCATGTGTTGCAAAATCAATTTTGCAAATGCACGTCATAACGGAAAATCGGCGATACCGCAATCTCGAAGAAGCCGAATGACGACGAATCAAGATGCGATCATTAATTCGTGCAAGGGTGTGAGAGAGTAAAGAACCATGGCAAAATCCTGGACAGGCGCAACCGATGTGAACCTGGCGAGCAACTCGATCGAAAAAAGAAATTCGCAATACGGTTCGATTGTACTTCGTTTGTACCTGTTTGTACCACTTTTTGTCTCGTTTGTACCTTGAAGAATAAAGAGATTGGGGGAGAGAGAGAAATAGCCAGCAAGCAAGAGCAACCGGAAGTACAGGATCTTCAAAATATGTCGGAAGATTACTTTTGTACTTTCGGTTCCTTTGAGGTACAAACGATTCTCTTTCGAATGGCGTTGGCCGTTTTGCGATATCTCAAAAATTGGCGAAAGTACCTCTTGGATGATTTTTGAAAATTCTGTACTTCCGGTTCCTTTGAGATACAAACGATTCTCTTTCGGATGGTGTTGGTCATTTTCGGATATCTTGTTAGTTATTTTTCCCCCTCCCTCTATTTTTGTATTCTTTGAGGTACAAACAAAACAAAAAGTGGTACAAACAAAGTACACCGTCGAACCGTATTGAGAATTTTTTTTTTTTGATTAAGTTATTTGCTGCGTTCACATCGGTGAACAGGCAGTCGCGAATAACAACTTTTCCTCGCCATTTGCCGTAGCTGCACCAATTTAATTCTCGTGAAAAGCTAGATACACATGCCGGCAATCTCGCGGAAGATCCATGTTTGCTCAAGCCCGTTCCGATAAACTAAATAAAAAATAAAAGGAAGAAAAAAGAGAAAAAAAGAGGAAGAAAGAAATCTGTAGGATTACACGACTCTTTCACGGCGATCGGGAAAATCACCTGTCACGTATACCTTGAAAAACCGTATTGTATCACTTCAGCGAGACACGCTTAGGCAAATAAGGCGGTCCGGAAGAATTGGTCGCGCGCGAATAGAGTCGCCATCGCGCTCGATCGCCACACGACCCGGCACGATACCGGGACGATAAATCGCGCCCGGGTCTGCGGCAAGAATTTTATCTCGTGAAAGTTATCGCGAGCCTGTCTTTATTTAGTAGATACAACGGGTTTATCACATTCAGCAGAAATATACCGTCGAATAGAATGCAGTCGATACGAGGGGAGCTGACGTATGCGCGATCGACGTCTGATTGCCGACTCCGTTTACGTTCCATAAATTACCGACAAGGTTTGGCAATGCGTATCGCTCTTTTTCCACCAATTATTATTATATTACGCAACAAGGTCAGATTTTACAAGGAGAGAATTTATATGAGTTTCAGATAGAGAGATTTTAGATGAAATTTAGATAAAAATCTATCGCGCTACCTAGCATCATAAATACCTACATTGATTGATAAATACGTTGCAAGAGTGTATTAATAAACTAGTTTTACTTAATGTTGCATGACAACATGTTTGTCGCAACACCGTATATATTTCTGTCGACTGCCATAAATGCACGCGTCTACGTGCATTCTCCTGTGCTCCATTACATAAGGCACAGGCCGACTGTTCTATGGGTCAAGTCTGATCGTTCTGGTCGATCTCGGCGCGGTAAATCTCAAAGAAATATCATCGCGCGATGTACCTTACTTGGTGAGCAATAAAATCAACCGTCGTGATGTTTTACTTAAGAATCTTACGATACAACTATCGGACATTGATACGCTCTTTTTCTCTCTCTCTCTCTCTCTCTCTCTCTCTCTCTCTCTCTCTCTCCCTCTCTCTCTCTCTCGCTCCCCCCTGTCGCTCTCTCCCTTTCCCTCTCCCTCTCTCTTTCTCTCTCTCCACGGTCCTTTGATAAATGTCAATTTATTCAATTAATATCGTCTTATCGAGGAATATCCCGTATAAAATCATTAATGCCGCCTTTACCGGTTTGGTATGACATTTTTCACGAGACGGGGTAAGGGACTGAGAGGGCCAGATCTGACAGAAGAGACAGAGAGCGATTGACAGACAGATGTGTCCAGGAACGGTCTTCTCGCACGAGCGCGTTACGTCACGCATGAATATGTTAATATACGTGTCACACGCGTACAGATCGTCCCTCGTGAGCGCGTATGATTGATCGCACGCCCGAAATTTCCTTCTTTGTCTTCTCCGCGTGTGTGTGCTCGTCTCCCTCCCTCTTCTGCCCTCCAGCCCTTTCCGAACTTTGAGATCCAAATGGCCACTCACGGGAGGCTCCACTTTAGGCCGCTCGAGGTTTCACGCGATGGGAAAGAGCAAAAAAGCGAAAAGAAAAGGATTTCGCTCATCGGAGAGTACCGTCACGGGTCTCGGGAGAGAAGAAGTCTCCCCCCGCACACACGTGTACCGCTTGAATTGTATTCGTGGACGAATTTTTTATGTATTTATTCATTGCTCACTTGGTTCATCTTTTGCGCATTTCTGCGCTTCTAAAGACCGTTCGCGGCCTTTATTGCTAGCGCGCACGAGATCTCACTTTGCCAAATGCCGGCGAGCTACATGCGGTAGTAAAGGGGTGGTGGCCGAACCGAGGGTGCGGTCTTTGTGTTCGGCGGGCAACCGGATCTCGAAAATCCGCATGTACCTGTGCGCCTTGCATGTAAACCGCGGTGGTAATCCGTTTGTCAAGTATGAACGTTTTTAGTGCGATTTCAGCCGGCCGTGAAAGAAATTGAAACATCGCGCGAAAATGAGAACGACAAAGTCACGGAATCAAACACGTCGAGCACGTCGAAAACGTCGTTCTCTTTGAAAAAAGGACACACTTGCTGTAAATTTGTATTAAGAATTAACGAGAAATTGAGAGCTAATTTAAAATTATGAAATTAATTACAAATTTCATCGCAGGCTCAATCTATTTGTATATTGTAACTCTGTATAAAATGTAGTTTAAATTTTAATTATAATTATAAATAAAACTTTTTACGAGACAGATTTATCGTATTAATAATTCATGTCATATCCATCGTAAAATCTTTACCAGGAAAAACAGAATTTCTGTATTGTCGGTGCAGATGAGCGGAAAATTCATTAATTCTCGTATCGCGTTGCAAATTATATCAAGATTCGACATATCTATATCGAGCCGCACCTTCTTCACGTTTGCGGACACGGATAACGTAACTGTATGGATTAGCGTTCGGTTTACCGTGTCGAAGCCAAGGTCCGCTCCTTCCGAGTTTACTTGCGACAACTTCATCGCGACAATTTCATGGAAATCCAACGAATCGATAAATCGACGGTGCATCAACGTCGACAACAGCGTCGGCCCGTTTTGATTTATGACGTGTCCACATTAGCGACACCGTACCTCTCTCTCTCTCTCTCTCTCTCTCTCTCTCTCTGCCGATTTTCGAACGCCCAGGTGATGGCCCGTCACCCCTCGATGAATAAATCGAGCGACATATGCGTGAGCGAGCGTGTTATCTTTATCGAATATTCGCCGCCCGACCGGCGCCGATTATCATTTGTCAACTAAGCTTTTTGTTTCTTTTTCTTTTTTCCTTTGCTTTCCAATGTATCTCCGATCGACGCAGTAAATACTTGTATAATCTTTTTACTCGGATGCATCGACAAGTTTTGAATATAATAATAAATTGCTCTGCTCCCAACGAGATTAATTAGATATTAAAAATATACTCAACGTTTTATATAGCGTTATTCGTTGATTGAGTCAAGGAATTTATTTTCGCTATATATTAATCCGGCGGTGAAAGAAACACTTTACTGCACATTTGTAAACGTCGCTAGATCCGACACGATGAATTTATAAACGGAAAAATAGGAGATGATAAAATTCGGACGAACGACATTTTTAACATCAACCGGTATAGTGAAACGTCTCGTTGCGAATTTATGATCACGCTCAGGGAAAAGAAGAAAACGATGAGACTTGCATCGAATCTACGAATCGAGTCGAGCGTCGCCACGATGTCCTCGCTTAGCGCGCGATTTTCTGTCACACCCACGTGTACTCAGCTCCAAATGCAATCTCCAAGGTGCAACACATGCTCGATCGTAACGCGAAAACGTGCATTTGTCCGGTCTTTCGCGTTTAGTGGTATACGAGGCGAGGAACGAATAAGAAGGGAGACATATTCCCGCTCGGTTTCGCGCAATCGTAGGTGAAATCCGAGACTTCCTTGTCCATTCATACTCGAATTTTCTGCGCGTATTTTCCACAAAACGGGATGTAAAGTATAAAATTATAGCTTTGCCGTCGAATATATATCTGAAAGTCATGTCAACGCGTCGTTATTAGAAATCGAAATTTCTCACTAAAGAGTTTTCGTCGGCAACTTTTTATCTTTGACCTTTTTGAGATTTTGGACACGTGTCGATCCCGAGACGAGATTTGTCGGGAAACTGGAGAATTCTCTCGCCGAATCTCTCATTTAACCACTCAACTACTCAACTACTCAACTCGGTAAAATCTATAATTACGCTGTTTTTCTTCAAATTGCACTCAGTCTGATGACTTGTCGGGACTTTATTTTTATCTCGCGGAAGCGCGCCGTGCACAGGGAAAACAATTAAATGCGATTTGATATTGTCGTACGTGCGACGTCGCGTGTGTTTGGACAAGGCGGATTGAGATAGGAGAGAAGGGTGAAAAAATAATAAACAGAGTTCCTCGTAATTTCGGGGGATCTGGGGGTACGCTTGAAGGGTTGACAACGACGTGATATATGCGCGGCATATGTCGCCGATACGCGCGCGCACACACGTGAATGTGTGTGTGTGTGTGTGTATCTATACATTAACACCTCCGGTTTTTACACACTGATAAAATACACGCGACACCCCGTACATAAGCGCGGAAAAGATATTTTCTCTTTCCCTTTCAGGAAGGTAACAGTTGGGTGAAGAGAGAAAATCATTTTTTCTGAGCCCATCGCGACAATGTTATAATTATTTCGCTTATAATCTCGCGTCGATGTGTGCTCGATAATCTTACCATCAGTCGAAACAAAATATTCTCCTCAATATGTGCTCAAATAGTATTGTCAGATGTGTTCATTGTATCCGAGAGAGTGTATACGAGCAAACGAAATAAAATATAAATGAAAGAATAACGCAATAGAGAAGCAGGAGAAGAAAAGGATAAGTATATAAGTAAGTATGTGTGTATAATTTGGGAGAAAATTTGATCTCTCCCTGAAGACTCATCGCAAATTCGATTTCCGGGCCCGTGAGTCCTGCGTCTGTACGCCGTTGGCTGACACGCAGTCTCGTCCTTGCGCATTTGCATAGGCCGTATTTCTCCTCTCATTACCATTATTATGAGCACTTCGGTATTGTGCATCGAGCATAATGCTGCACCCCGGAGCGGCGTCGCGTTGACATTTGCATCCCGACAAAGAGAGAGCATTCACGCCTCTCTCTCTCTGCTCTCTTTCTCTGTCTATCTCCCGACGACACCCTCGAAATTCTACACTCGAGAGAGCACTCGCTGCCGATTCACCGTGCAAAGCGCCGCGGTATAACGCACTATCGCCGCGCACTCGAGAGAGAAAGAGAGAGGAGACGCACTTATGTGCACGTGTTTCCTACCGCGGCGAATAATTGACGCGATGGCCAAAAAAAGGCACACGAGCGAAAACATTTCTTTTTAAAACGCGCGTGTAAAGTTCCTACTTTAAGCTCGCTAGGTAGTAGTGACCGGAATAATTGATTTGTTAAAATTCACCCCACCACACACACACACACACACACACACACCACACAACGCGTTCTTTGAATGTAGAATAAAAGATTACCGAACATTTCTCTCAAATCGCGAGTCTTTCGTCGACATTGCTCCGAACGTTTCGCGCGTTTCGCGGGCAAAATCGAGTCGCGAGATTTGCACTTTATAGCAAACGACACTCTAGACTGCCGAAAAGGACGAAGACGAGATGAAGATGGGACATGGGAATGCAAATCGTACAGACGCGTAGAATACAAAGCGAGCGAGCGCGTATTCGGCCGGCGCGGCGCGGCGCGTCGTAAACAGGGGATCGTATTGCATTAGCATGCGGAGAACCGCGGCTATACATAACGATATCTTATTAGGCAGCTTTCCGAAGCAGATGACGTCCCATGCGAAGGCCACAAACGGGGACAGCGGAGCGAGCGACACGCGGTGTGGATTACGTATCTCCGGTTTCTATCGAGATCCTGAGAGATCCCCGCGAAACGCAGGATCGCCACGCGCGCAAACACCCTGCTTTTCCAGGCGGGATCGATGTCGGACGTATGCGATTCAACCCCTCGTAACGCATAATCAGGTTGTCGGGAACCTGGATACTGTCAACTTAGTTTCACGCGAGCGCCGATAATTTCGCGATCCAACAACGTCTTTGCCGAATGAGTCTCGGAGCAATCTCGAAGCACTCGAGAGGATCGAGTGTGACGTACCGGCGTGTGTGTCTCACGGTGACACACTTTGAAATCATGGGAAATTTCGGACCTATTCGAAAAAGTTGTTGGATACGATTTTCCGCGCAACTCTCGCTGCTCGTCAATATATTTTTCCTTAACTTTTTTCTTTAGAATGTGGTTACGGTATGCGTTATATCGCGCATGCATGCGCGTGCACGCATTCTGCTGGTCCGTCCACGCTTCGACAATTTATTCAACGGTACGTCCATATGCCGACGGGATTAGAATTAGAGCACTTATGTCGCACGCGGCCCCAAGTACGAGGCGGTAATTCGCCGCATTGGCGGCCGCGGAACGTTTACGCGCGCTCGAACGCGGCCACGACAAATGGATCGACACGCTCCGATTTCGATCGAAGACGCGCGCACCGATTTACGGTCGTCGCCACGCCGACACGACTCGCATGTAATCCGCGATTATTTACACCTCATTTCCATCGCCATCCATATGGCGGAGATTACGATATCCCCCACCCATTGTCAAGCCTCGACCGCTGAATTCGTTCAGTTTGCCTCGACGGATAAATTCACCAAAGTGTGACATTTAATTACTCGCGCGTGCGCACATCCAACGTCACACAGCGACACACAAAGCTGATCAGATAAATTGCGGAGTAACGATACATTAATTATACATTAAATAATTCCTCGTCGTAACGCAATTTGCAAAATAGTCATTGTTGCTCCTGAAAGTTCTTGATGCATAATTTTGTAAAATCAACCGTCCCGTTCATCGCGTAAAAATAATTGTGAAAAAATAACTCGCGCGCGCGGATGGTGACCCGGGTCAAACGTGCGCGCAAACAACTGCTACTTAATGCTCCGTAAATAACGGTGGATGAATATCAGCCATTTGCGTTTTTATTTTATCAGTCGATCGTCGGCTATATGTACAGACAGAGAGAGAGAGAGAGAGAGAGAGAGAGAGAGAGAGAGAGAGAGAGAGAGAGAGAGAGAGAGAGAGAGAGAGAGAGAGAGAGAGAGAGAGAGACAGAGAGACAGAGAGACAGAGAGACAGAGAGACAGAGAGACAGAGAGACAGAGAGACAGAGAGACAGAGAGACAGAGAGACAGAGAGACAGAGAGACAGAGAGACAGAGAGACAGAGAGACAGAGAGAGAGAGAGAGAGAGAGAGAGAGAGAGAGAGAGAGAGAGAGAGAGAGAGAGAGAGAGAGAGAGAGATTAAACGCTCGCGCGTGGCGGTAGACGATACTATCGGCCGATGAACATTGGTAACGCACCGTCGTCGTGTCCGCCCGTCCGTCCGTCCGTTTCGTTCCTCGCCGTTGCATCGCGCGCGGCGGTCCCTATACATGCGGTGGTTACATAAACGAAACGGGTATCATTATACCGCCGGCACGCACGCTTATTTCCACATAGTTTAGCCGGTAATTTCAAAGTTTACGCGCTGTACGGATTTCCCATCCGAGTATACTGCTTTCCCTTCCCTTGCCCGCCCTGCTGCTATGCCACCCTTCGTCGTCTGTGTTTCGCGCGTCGCGCGGTGCTGTAAACGTTTCAGAGTTTGGTAATCGACTGAAAACGGTTTCGTCAGATCAACGATGCGATAATGTATATATTGTGACATGCTAGTTTGAAATATGAAATATCTCACGGTATAATATTACGACAAATGCTGCGGTAGAAAATAATACGAATGGAGGACATACAACTATATATATATATATATATATAGTTTCTCTTGATTTCGTATTTAATTAAAAAGGTGTATTTTTTTCAACCTCTCGACGAAATAACAAAGACCGAACGGGAAAAGCTCGGCGGACTTTAATTAAAATACGTTAGGTGGATCCGTATTTTACAGTAATTTCATCCCGACGGTAGTCTACTTTGGCACACTTTCGAGTATAATACCCTGAAAGTAGAAGCGAAAAGTGCTCCGATAGAATTACGCGCACAAGCGAGCTTTAATAGCCAGTCTCTCGCCTGACTGACGCACGCCTCCTCTGCCTTGTTTCGAAAAAAGAGCAAGAGGAAATAAATAAATTTCGTCGCTCTGAGCTTGCTGATACATGCAACTGAAAATAAAGAAAAATAATAAACACTAAAAAGCACGGTGTTTCAACACGGGAGTGAGATCATGACGCGGCAATGAGAATTTATAAAAGTGATGAAACGTTAATCATTTCGAAATTTCGCAATAAAGTTGCAATTCAAACAATCGCTCGTGCAATCCGACCATAATGACTTACCTCTGAGTCTGACTCGCGTAACGCTATTCATATTTTCAAGCAATAGATATTTAATCACGCAAACACACCGTTTGTTAAAACTATAATAGCGATAACTTTGGCTCGTCGAACGCAAATAATATCCACGCTACGCAACACAGATGTGTTTAAAGCTCTGTGACTTGTCTTTGTCAATCTCACAATCTAATCTCTCAACTTGCAGTAAACGTATCCCGATGTGGTGTAATGTAAACTCGATATTTCAAGAGCGTATTATCATATCTGATTCGTGCGATAAAACTACTCGCACAACGCGAGAGCTGTATTTATCTTTTCTGATTTATTCAGTCGAACGAAAAACGCGACAGATTCGCGAAACGACCGCGGCGCGGTGCCGACTAATTATCGATTCGCCCACGCATATTTTGCGCATCAATTGATTTTCACTTCAATTTCGGATATTCGAGCAGCGTTCGAGTACAATGGAGCGAGCAAATAACGAATCGGCGCTGTGCGTCGCGAGATATATAAAATACCGTACGGGAAGCTGCTGACTCTCGCGCCGCGAGCCGCAAAACGAATTATCGGGTGGCAATGATCTCCGGGGGTTGGTCCGGCCGCGCGCGAGGTTAGGCTCCGACGAAAATCACTCTCGCACCCCTTCCGGTCGTCGGATTCAAGCGCGCTTGAAAGTGAGTACGCGCGCGCGCGAAAAGTCCTCCATCACTTCTCTCTGCTGCCTCCATTACGCGATCGTACTTGTTGCCCTCCCTGGTGGTATATATCGCCAGGGTCTCTCTTTCGCCGGATTAAATCGTAAATCATCCGGGAAAAGTTCTTTATGAGAGCCGCCGTGTGCTCGCGAATGTTTATCGGCTCGTGCGTAAGTAAGCAAACAGATAAATCTACGGCGCTACGATGCGGCACTACTGGACTCGTAAACTCGACGAAATCCTAGATAAATTCGACAAGATTTGTGAGAAAGTTTGAAATGAACGAAGAGTAATTTGTTCGTTGCACGATAAAGTCCCGTCGAGTGGAAGCGCTGCGTTGGTTTTACGAGGGCACGCGCTTCCACGACGAGACGATACATTCGCGATCGCTTTTCTTGTTCTTTGCATTTCCCACTTCGCTCGTTGCAATTTATCGCGTTCGTTCATTTGCGTATTACGCACGAGTAGTAGGCATGCCGAAAGAGCGCGCGGGCTCAGATTTCTCGATTATGCGATGTTACATATCGACGTACCGCGCGTGCACACACCGGGTTGCTCAAACAGAGAGGTTTGCCAGGAAACGCTCGATTGTTATTTAAAAACCGTCACGCGCATAGCGGTGATTACCGCGATGCCGGGGCGCGCAGCCCCGCCGTCTCACGTCACCACGTCGCTCAAAGCGCAGACGAAAAATTGCATCAAAAGGAAACCGCTCTCCCATCGCATCGTAATCCCGCGCGTGCGATCGATCGGCGCAAGTATACAATACCGCCGCGCCGAGCTACCGATGCAGCGGTCGGGACATAATTAAAGGGTAGATAGGAAGGGCCTGCGAGGAAAAAATGCGAAATACCCACGTGGAGGCGATAGAAACGTGGCCAAACCTCGCGCCACGGGGGTAAGAGAGGAACGCGCCACGGGGCGAGAAGAGAGAAGCGACGACGAGGGGGAGGACCCCGACGACGATGATGATGATGATCTCCGAGAAGGGTGTAACCGGGATGTATGACGCATGACTCACAAAATGCCCACTGTCCCGCACACCCCTCCATCGATTACCATTGTGCGCGCGCGCGTGCGTGTGGCGTACATATATTTATATATATATATATATTTATACATATACATATACATATATGTATACGTATGTGTGTACGTGTGCGCCATTCGGGCCGTCTCGTTCCCTCGTGGCCTATTATGCCGGGGCTTCCACATGTGACGGAATTGCGGTTACGGCGTTACGACTCCATTCAGGAAGATTACGTGCTCGATAACGTCTGTTTGGCGCAAACATGACTCCCCGTGCATGACACGGCATCGTAATCGGATTGATTTAATAAAGCGGGGGGCGAGCGAACGCGCGCGCAGCGACCGGCGCGTGCGGTGCGTTCGAAGCGATATCGGCGTTCTTTGTGCAAAATTCTCGGAGAATCGTTGAGCTTTGGCCTAATCAAGGTGGACAAGAAAAAGAAAAGAAGCAGTTATCGACCATGTTGTGACTCTATCCCCGAGATGGATAAAGTATGTAGCTTGTACTCTCGAATGCGACGGATGATAAAAATGTCAACGTCGACGGGACTGACCGTGCGTATAATTAATTAGTTTGGCAACACGATTCGATCAATTCCACGGTAATAATCGCGCGATTGACCGCAATGCTTGAAAATTTGAATAACCGGGGAAATACACAAAGGGGAAATAAATGAAGTCATTTTGACATCGCGATGTAATAACGAGAAAAATACGTTCGAGAGAAACGCGAAACTCTCGGTTGCATACAACCATTCCTGTCCAAATGTCTCTTTGTGCTTTTATCGACCGCTCTTTCTCCCTGCTACGGACAAATTTTTATCTCTTTTAAAATTGCAGACGACGAGAAAATATAGAAAACAAAAAAAAAAAAGAAAAAAAACAGTGTCAGAACGGAATTCGCGCGTCAAAATATCTCGGTTGAAATTTTCATTTCGATCTTTTGCCCTGAGCCAAAAATAATCCCAATGATAAACCGTGAAACTCAATGAGACAACACGTCTTTCCTTCTCTCTTTCTTTTCTTCTGTCTCTCGTGCTCGAGCTCGCACTTGTCCACGCGCGCGTTCCTGACAACGTAATTTCAAGTCACTGATGTAGATAAATAATCCGAGACGCTTCAGCGAGAGCGAGCCTCGCTGAAAAGTCGAGCGTTTATAACGGCGGTTGAATCATCAATTCCGCCGTCATTCCGGCGCATTCCGATGACGACGATGATCTTACGGCGAAGAGCGGCTGCGGGGTCTCGTGCCGATTCTCGTACGGGTTTAAGAGCCCCTCCTCCCCCCCCCCCCGCTTTGCCCCTTCTCACAATCCCTTTCGCCATCGTGCAACATCAGAAGCCGCCTCGCATGCTGCTCGCGCGCGAGATAAGGTCGCTCTGGCCTCTTAATTGCTCGTTTCCTGTCCAGAAGGCTCCGTTGCCTCGCCTCGGCTTCGTCTTTGACCCGAGTCTGCAACAACCTTCTGGACACTGGGCGTTCTCGCGCTGTCGCAACAGCAAAGATACCGACGATATCGCGGGAATATCGATAGTTTTCATACTTTTCGCCTCGGATTTGAGTGAACGTTTCGCTTGACTTTAATTATCGGTATCAAGATGATAGATGATAAATTGAAATATGTCCGAATTAACGAATGGTCAACTTAGTAATCGCAGCGACAAAAACGTTCTTGAACATTAATTATTCGCCGAAAAGAAAAAAAAGAAGAAAAGAAATATGTCGTCCGTCTGCAGTCTCGACGTCTCGAATTCGGAAAGAGTTGATCGCGCAACCTTGCGCCGTAAAGGCGAAAACTTCTTCGCCGTCTTGACGGCGCGCGCTGGTCGCCCAAGAAGCCAATAAATCGCGTTCCGTTTCGAATACGTCGCCCGATGGGGAAACCGCGAGTTTGCGTAAATCGCAATTACGCCGTCCTCGCAGAACCGGTTCGCGTGCCAAAGCACGTACGACGAACTCTTGACACACAGAGCCCGCGGAGCGGTACGTGGTATCCCCGCTCGCGACACGTCACGATCACGTCCGTAAATACAGACATTACACACAAGATCGACGATGGGGACGTTTTCAGGAAAGTAATCTCCAATTTCGTCGCAACCAACGACCTCCAACGATCTCCGATATGATCCATCTTCTCAACTGCTCCTCTGGAGCGTCAAGCCGCGCGCGACCGCTTGTTACCGCCAATATGAACATTTCAGCGCAGAATGATTCAACGAATGGCTGGCTCGCTTTCGGCAGGCTGACATGCGCAACTCTGAAACACGTGGGCCAAGCACGCGTTTACTATTGATGCATATGTACACGATATTGCACCTTCTTGAACCTCTACGATGAATAAAATATGATATACGCATTATTACGATACGATACGATACGATTAATATATATTCCTTCAGTCCCGTTCTTCTCCCTGTTTACATAACTGTGAAATTTTATATACATATATATTAATCATTGATCGCAATTTCAGTACGTTTATACTGTTGGAGTTACAGCCGCAATATTGCGCGCGATTTGCCTTGCGCGTCCCAAATAAAACTTGATATTTTGTTATTCGAGAAGCGAATTCCCGAAGAGGATCGTCGAGGCCGCGATAAAATGTGATATAATGCTTGTATTATCTGAGCCTGTGGTTATCAACGAGTATTGCTGCCATCGCCGACGTACGCAGCGAGGATTAGTGGAGAGAAAGGATAGACAGCGGACCGATGTATCATTTTCATCATCGTCGGCCGTATAAACAAGGCCGATAAGTAGCGACGAACGCGCCAGGGGAAACGTTTCAATTATATCTCACAACTGGAGGCTAATCAATTCCAACGATAAATTCAAGCCGCTCGCTATATCGCCCCCTCCACCAATTATTAACCGGAGCTCCGCATTCGAAACATTTCTCCATTACTATTACACACGTCTAAACGATTAAAAGTTTTTCTATCGATAATGACGATAACAAATACCGATGCGAAATGCAGATTCATCGGCGACACGATGTCGCCTCGCTTCAAGTATCATCAGCGAATCGCGCTACCAACGAAATTCGATAATACGTAACAGAACAACGTCACAGAGTTGATATTTCTACATAGAATCACGATATAATCTGAGAAATCGGATACAATTAACATTTCTCTCCTCGTAATTTTTCCCGCTCCATTAGAAGAGCGGAGACTAATTACCGATTACCTTCCGCGAAGACCGAGACATTGTACTCGGCGAGTGCGCGTTATCGCTCGCCGTTGGCGCTTTAAAAGGGTACGATAAACGATTCATTTCCATAACATAATGTCTTGAGACGGCGACAGCAAAAGAAAAGCGAAAGAGAGAGAGAGAGAGAGAGAGAGAGAGAGAGAGAGAGAGAGAGTGAGAGAGAGAGAGGAAGAGAGAAGAGGGAGAAATCGGTCGAGTTACATCCGCGAATCCGAAACTTCGCTCTCGGACAATTTGCATAGCGTTTTTTCGCCGGCGCGATAAGAGAAACGGGTTTCTGAAGGTGGTCGTTTGCTATCTGTGCCGCATTCACGTCCCAGTTATCCTTTCGAGGATCGTGGCCTTAATGAGGTGCGTATCGTTGACGGATGCGCTATCGGCTATCTCTGCCTGTTCGTAGCTACTTTTTTTCATTCTTCCCTCTCGGACGAGGTGGTAAAGCGCTACCGTTTGACCGAACGAGTCATCGAACGAGCAAACTAATTGCCACACGAAATCGCACCGTTTATACAATATAACACATACGTGTTGCGTGTAACGCGATCGTCATTAACGATAATCTTCGCTACCAAGCTCTCTGTGACACCGAAACCAACGTATGAGCGAGCGAGCTGCGACAGGGGAGTAACCACCAAGCAACCAGTAGGACCACTAATCAAGAGGAAACACGTTAGAAATACCGTTCCGTTAGAGTCGCCTTTACAAAATATTACGCGGATACCAGGGACTCCCGTAAAATCCCGTAAAAGCACCGGTAATTGGGGAAGCGATGTCGTCGTAGCCGAAGTAGCCGGACATAGCCGAAGGGAGCCAGTTCGAGCGTGTAACCCGGGCGAGTATTATTCATTTCAAGACACCTCTATAAAGAGAGAGAAAGAGAGAGAGAGAGAGAGAGAGAGGGAGGGAGAGAGAGAGAGAGAGAGAGAGAAGTGCCGTTCGATCATGCTGAATTCCCGTCACGCCCACGGAATTCAGTAACGAGTCTTTTGTCATTCCGTAACAACGTTCGCCGAGGGCGGTTAAGCGAGAACGCATCCTTCTTAAACTTTATTGCATCGCGGCGCGTTATCGGTATCGCGCGAATGCACACCCGCACCCGTTTTCGCGGAAATGAGGAATAACGAAGCAGAATGGCCCATTGTGTAATAACAACGACGCGATGCGATATCACGCGCCGAGGAATTCCTGGAATTCGTGGTGTTATTTGAACATTAGAGAGAGAGAGAGAGAGAGAGAGAGAGAGAGAGAGAGAGAGAGAGAGAGAGAGAGAGAGAGAGAGAGAGAGAGAGAGAGAGAGAGAGAGAGAGAGAGAGAGCGAGCGGGAGAATTTTCGAGCGTTTTCAAGAGTGCTCCCTCGAGATTTCCTCGGTGCGTGAAAGGGGCTCGTCGCTCGTGAAGAGCTTCTAAGCGTGCAACGTGGAACGCGCATATAAATAAATATGACGTTTAGTGTCAAGTTAATTAAAAAAAAAAAAAAGAGGGGTAAGAGAAAGAAAGAGAGAAAATGCAAAAAGTTGAATATATATCACGCACTTCCTAAAAATATTGCCATCATATAGCGCTTTTCTCTTTCATCATAGTGCACGCTGTTTGATGTGTCTAATGTTTCGTATCTATCGCAAGTTAATATTACAGCGATACGATGCGCATACGCATTCGTTCGTGCGCACTTTGCGAAAGGACTATCCCTCCAGAGTCCATAATTCACGTTTAAGCTGCTTGTGTGACTGGGCATTCATTTCCATAACTGTACTCGCCACTCCGACGCGATGATCCGATAATTCCTCGAGCAAAATGACGGTGGACGTAAGAAACGGCAAAGATTGAGCGAATCAACCGTTAACGACATAATTCTTTCACGGGCATAAGAAGGATGCGCTTGTTCGGTTCGCGAATCTGCTGCCGCGATATTTTATACGGTATTTCCCGCTCACACGGCGGATATTTGTGCGACCAACTGACAGGGTAGAGAGCGTCGCGAGTTTCTCATTATTCGTTCCTCTTTATTTGTCATCGACGATTGAAACAAAATGTATCTACTGTTGATTTTTATCGCGACGTACAAATCCGATGCCAAATATCGCACGTTCGAACGGATGGAGAAAGCGTTTAACGGCACATTCAAATGGACTTGTAATAGTCATTCATGGATGGATATGTAGAGTCACCAACGATATAAATCGCGTCGTTTTCAAGACACATGTCGTGTTCGAATATTACATGAAACGTTGTTAACGTGATACCTCGTCGCGTACGCGGCGTCATTCGAATAATTAAGACGTGTCGACGAACGTGTCGCCAATACAGTCCTCAGCACCGCTACTGTACGTTGCTCGGACGAGTGCGATACAGTACTTTGATTCATTATATTAGAGAAGTCCCAAGAGAGTACGAGAGACGGCTGGGCTGGGGGAGAGGGAGGAGAAGAGACGACGACACGCGTAGACTGTTGCTGCAGCAACAGCAGCAGCAGCAGCAGCAGCAGCAACAGCAGCAGCGTGGCAGCTGCAGCACGCAGCTCACACGCGCGAACGCGTACAAGGAGGACGAGATGACGGAGAAGAGGGTGGTGGGTGGAGGGGAAGGGAGAGAGAGGGAGAGGAGAGGAGAGGAGAGACCGGGCAACCGGAGATATCGCGAACACACGGTTACTTGTTCTCGACTTACGTGTTAATATACGGAGTGTGCGGTATCCACCTCGTGTCATCGCAGCTCCAAAGCAGCCGGAGAACCGCGATTTCGGGGCCAAAATTTTTCTCCCAGAAATTCGACCCCTTCTTTCAAACCCTTCGACTCGTAACGTGAAATTTCTCCGTAGCTGAGCGTCAGCTCATTACAAACGCAGTACTTCGGACGTCGAGTAAATGAGATTTTTGACATTAATGGTGAGAAACATCAATCCCGAATGAGTCGAATGAAATTACCGATACACGCGATGAAGCTGCATCGCGCAGAGACAGCGATCGGCTGAACGTGAAGAAATACTCGCGCGAGCGCAATCTCAAACAGAGGAGCACATAAATGGAATATACAGGCACGTTATCGATGCCATTCGAGAATAAATGAAACGTGGGGAGTAAAAATGAGTAAGGTACGAATTATCTATCGCGTCGTCAGGGCCGTGTTTGCGCTCTGGGGACAGTGGCCTCCTTCGAGGATTCGCGCACAAGTATGCTACGACAAATATGCGTTTGGCACATATAAACACGTGATGATGGCACGAAAGTTTGAACCACACAGTTAGATGTTACCGACACCCGTGGAAAATATCAGAGTTTACGTACAAGCGTTTATGCATAAGCGCAATTTTTCCGTCGTCCTATTTGTAATATTTCGAGATTATGTACAACATATATTTCTCACATCAGTTTTATCCTGCATCTTTACATTTCCCTGAGCGATAAATATTTCATAGGATATTATTTCCCAAATTCATATACTCAAGCGATCGCATGTCATTTCGTAACCCATATAGGGTCTCGCAGGGCGCGAGAATCATGTTTATCTTTCTACCTGCTTGCTTTTAAGCCTTTCCCCTGGAGATTCGGCATCCCCTTTCACCAACCTTTGTGACCTACCCGTTGCTAAATCAACGTGGACAGTGATCGCGTCAAAGTCTCAACATTTTCCGATTTAATGATCTCCGTGACGATGCAACGCATCGCTTAATTCACCTCACGATCCAGTGATCAACAACGATCGATGGCGTATCCACCGATCGTTCGTACGTTTCCGCACTGGGCGCTTCGACAGCTTCGACAGCTTCGACAGCGAATTAACATCAATATCGAGATTGACTTTTATTTATTTGATTTGAATATACGCAAGATTTAAGTTCAATTCACTGAATGCTGCACAAAGAGTGAGGAGATGAGAGGCACATGATGATGCCTATTAAATAAAATGTAGTAAAATAATACGAAATTAATCGTGATATTATCGGAATAATATTGATAAATTCGCCAAGTCATTAATTGATCCGCAATGTAACTTACTATCGGAAGACTAGTCGAATTTTTATTCACTTTTTACTACGTCTTTTTATTTTCTCGTTTCTGTAAAAAGTCCTCAAGAGGGACGCCTCAAGCTCGTTTAGCAGGTTATCGCTAGTTGCTTGGTCTACCGACGATAAAAAGGATAATAATTCATTCTCTGTTTGACAAACAGCTGTAAAGCATTTACGCACGCGCGCGCTCACGTCGATGAAATAAACGCACGGAAACTCTCTCCAGTCGTTAGATCCGTCGCGCGCCCGCGCCGTGGTAATCGGATACCAAAAATCCTGTCGAGGGGGTTGTTCAGAATCCTCCCATTCGTAGCTGTGTGTAAATAATTAAAGTACGCGGCAACATGCAAATGCAAACGAATATTTATGACAGTACGCATCTCGAATTATTATAATTCCGCGTTCGCGATGGATGTGCATCGGGTACACATATGTATCATATGTCACCGTTTGTAGACATAATGGCTCAAACGACAACGGTCAAGCTTCACGCGTCAACAATTGAGCTTGTAAAATATCACCACGGGATTACGTAACAATCGTTGCGAACGTCGCAGCGTGATTCGCGTTTCATCTCCTCCTGTTCGAAAGATCGAACGCGAAATTGCCCCTACCCGCCGATGAATCACGGTCGAGAAACTTAACACAGAGACAACAGCTATTGGTAAATTAATATCTTTCTGTAAAGGAATATACATGATGTTTTGAAAGAATAATCCGTAACGCTCTCGACCCGTGTCGACCGAAATACGGATACCTCTGGTCAGTGAGAGAAACAAAGCACACAACGCGCGTCGCGCGAGTGTATCCCCTCGGTAGTTTCGCGAGCGCGTGTAAAAAATATGCTCTTTCCGCGAGGTCGTGAAATTTCGTCGAGACGAAGAGTGCACACTCGGTGTTCTTTCCGTGTACGGGGCAGCGCGCAGCGTCGTTAAAAGTTAGAGTATACCCGTTACACGTCTCGACCGCGCGCGCGCGCGGGCTCTCCTTCTTTCTCTCTTCTCTTTCAGTCTCGATATTGCGCTCGTTCGCGCTCGCTCGCGCGCGCGCCGTGTAACGAGCCGTAATCTCGCGGTAATTTACGAAATGACAGTCCATAAATATTTCGTCCGTAAATTGTGATTACGGGTTTGATCGACTTCCCCTCTCGGCTTTCCCACCCACCCCCCCTGTCCTCTTTCCGTCTTGCAAGTACATAGGATCGGACGAGCGCGTGCGCGTGCGCTCGCCTTAACTGTAACCACGGCCGTTGCACACTCGATTTTAGCGAATCGTTGAAAAAGAGCACGGACACCGTTCGACGGAAATCGGAACGCGATACGTACACGCTTCAACTCGCGAGAGAGAGATTGTCGCGAGTGAGGAAAGCTGATGGGAGACGGCGAGACACGCGGAAGGGGCGCGGCGCGGCGGCGCGCTCACGTGCTCCGTTCACGTTTCCTACGAGGAATCGCACGCGCGCACTCGTACGCGTCGATTTCCCGTGTCGGGCGATCTCTCGGGGGGAAAACCGCCTCGTCGGATGAAATCCAAAGAGAAGATCGGGGAAAATCAGCGGCATCAAGATCAGCTCATTTACCGTTTCTTCGAGAGGAGCGTATAGGACTCCTTGGTCGCCGCGCAGATCCTCATCCGCATTTTGCGCACGGCTCTCTTGCGCACTCCACCCTCGAGGACTGGCATCCAGACGATCGCTCCTCCGGCGCCTCCACCAACCACGTCAACTTCTCCTCCGCCTCCACTTGTCCCTCGACGACGGACGATCGCCGCGACGACACCTTGCCGATCACTCTGCGCCACGGGCGCGTTCTCCGCCCCTCGACGACGCGGCGGACCTCGCATTCGACTCACGTCGCGATCGGCATAGCGATTAATCCAACCCTCCCCCTGCCTCTCGCACAGCACGCACGTACACACGGAGAGAGAGAGAGAGAGAGAGAGAGAGAGAGAGAGAGAGAGAAGGCGCGCGCGCGCGCGCGCACAATAATTATTTCGTCTGCTACTCGGCCGATTTTTCCGCGAGTCGCGCGAGTGCGAGCGAGCGAGCGGGTGAATATAATTTACAATCGGCGAGCTCCTCCCCGTTGCTGTCCTCCCTTATCTCGAGGTCGCCCTCCGCCAGTTCGATGATTCCACCGCGGTTCTCCTCCCTTCCTCCCTCTCCCACTACCTCTTCCTCTTGTTCTTACGCGGTTCGCCTCTCGTCTATGCGATAAGCATTATCGAGATAAGAGCGTTCTCCTACTCGCAGCGCAGCCCGCAAGTTGTTCCCAAAGTTGTTCTTTGGATTTGACTTGACGGCTGCGCGATTCTCCTTCGTGTGCCTTTGACGCGGTTGTACATCGATCAAGAGTACACTGCTGAAGTACGCTAAAGAGGACGACCGCCGATACTGTGGCGAGTGACGGATTTCTCTCGCGAGATATCGCGAGAGGCTGGGATGATTTCTAGGTGCCGTAAGCTCTCGCCGTAAAGCGAATCGACCGCTGCTTGTTATCAGCTACACACGAGAATTCATAGAGAGTTCAAGCACTCCGCAGATGCGAGCAGTTTTCGATAGCTCAACGACAACGCGAGGGAATTCAATTTCAGCAGACTCGATTGGCGCGAAGTAGCTCACGCGAATATAATCCCAAGTGAGAAGATAACGCGACGCGTTATCGTCCCCGTAATTCTTCTGTCGATCGCGGAGATTTTTCTCGACACGACCTATACGTGACGAGAGAGAGAGAGAGAGAGAGAGAGAGAGAGCGCTTGGCGCTCGCGATCGATTCCCTTCGCGGCAATCTGACACACTTCCCGATGTCGAATACGGTGACGATCGGATGGAACAATACTCAATGAACGGTTCGCTAATGACGAGACGGAGATAGAGTGAATTTCTCGAGATAATCGAGAGCGAGCGAGGCGCGCGAGGCGCGTGTTATCGGATTCCGCTGTGTCTTTGTTTACTCGCGCGCGGAGCCTCGGATGAAGAAAAGCTTTGGAGTCCTCGGCACATCGCGTATCCTACAATTGTCTCGCGTTTTCGCGTTCTCGCAATTTCGCACTCGAAACTCGATGAGAGTCACAGCTAAGTCACGGCTAAGACCACATCCGATACCCGGCACACACGTTAGGCACGTTAGTTTTGAAGAAGGCGTTTCACGCGAGAAACATGTGCACAAAGAGCTCGCGCACTGCGTCGCTGCACAGACTCATTTCGTCACGTAGACGTCAGTCTCACTTTGACTACTTAATCGAATCGGAATCGATTCGACTCGATTCTCAGCCAGTCAAGATTGCGTACTCGACACAACCTGAGCCGCGAAGGGCCACAAATGATGCAGAGAAAAGTCGCTTACGCGTGCGTAGGAATGCGTCCCATGTCCACACAAATTCAGCACTCGACCGATCTGACGTTGCGCGCGCGTATCGAGTACACCGATAATAACAGTCGATCGAGAGATCGACGCTCGCGTGGAAACCACGTGCGCGCGAGCGGACCGACGAAGCGAGTGTGAGGCAGCATCGAGAGAAAGCACGCGTCAGAAAGAGGCATGCGTCACGAGCACCCCTCGACGTCGTAAGACCCCGCCGGAGGGGGCAACAGAGAGAAAGAGTGTGTGTGCGTGCGTGCGCGTGTTTCTGTGTGATGTGTGTGTCGTGTGTGGAAGAGAGAGAGAGAGAGAGAGAGAGAGAGAGAGAGAGAGAGAGAGAGAGAGAGAGAGAGAGAGACAAGGAGAGGGATAAACACGCTGGAGGGGACAGAGAGGTCGAGTGGTGCGGACTCCGGGGGAGAATAACATGTCCCTCTGCCCCCTCCACCAACCCTCGAATTATCATCCGGGTCTCGTCTAATTCCTTCCTTTCCCGACCGACCCTCGACTTTCCGTCGCGCGCGCGTGTCTCCTTCTCGCTTTTCTCTCTTTCTGTTTCTTTCGCACCCTTGGCCGAGCGCGGCCGGTACCACAGACACCTTTTTATAGCGCACCTATTACTTCACAGCGAGTGTCACTCGTAGACACCCTGTATAACGCTGTGTAATGCGTTGTATCAAAATCTCTTGACATTTTTACCTTACTTCGGCGTGTGTCGCGCCAAAGATTCCTTTGACTCGGCTGCGCAAAGTTCGAATTTAACAAAGCCCCCCGCGCGCTTTGTTCCGTTTCGATCGGTCTCGGCTGTCCGATGAAATAAATGCGAATACACTAATTCATAATACATTCGAATAAATACGTCACGTCATTCTGCCGTTGTCACTTGACACGCGTTATATGTAGGACTCTTTAACTTGCTAATTAAAGTCGTCGCGTCTTTCAATCGGAATACATTATACATAATAAGACGTTATATATTCATAAAGTGCGAAAACCTAGAGATGAGTCGCGTGCTTGTAAAATTCGTTCCACGGTTGTGTGCGCTGACGCAACTGCAGAACTATCGAGAAATCATTAAATCGGAAGAATCTGGAAATGATCAGAAAACATAACTTCCTCAAGAAGGTCATTACCAGCGATGAATCACCACGGATCTATCAGAGATTCGAGGATATGGAGGAGAGATAAAGTAGAATGTGACGAAGCGGCTGCGGGCCGCTTTCAAAGATTAAGTTGAAAAATTGTTTCAAGAAATAGGAATAGCGCCGGAAGAAGATTGTAGCCTTCGGAAGGCGAGGGTGAAGAAGAGATTTTGAAGAGGACATACAATCGTCACTGACACACGATTAGTCAGCGAGAAGGTACAATACATACATGTATATAATATTGCAAGAAATGACGCGCGACACTTTCAGACGTCCGTTCACCTGCCGACCGTGTTCGCCGACAGTCGCCTGTCAAGTGCATCGAGGAGAAACTACGAGTCCCCCGTCGATAGGGGCAGACCAATTGTTATCACTCATAGATATTATGAACGACAAGAAGCTAGCGAATATCACGCCAAAGTGAGAGAGACTCTCTATCCTTCTCGTCGAAAATCAACGATATATGTAACTCTCAAGATGTAACGTCGATACTCGCGGGAAATCTTCTTCGAGTCGATTGGACAAATTTCTCACGGGACCAAACACGCTTTACTTTCTTCCGTGAATTTACAATGAATGAGGAATGGTCCCGAAACAACTCAGCTGACACGTCGATCGTCGAGCACCTTGCACATCGGTATTCGATATGATTAACTCGTACGATTTCATCGAACATCGTGTGTTGCTTCGCGGCGGAAGGAAAGAGGATACTTTCGACCGAACCGTCAATCTCTCTATCACACTCTATCGTACTCTCTTCCGTCTCTCTCTCTCTCTCTCTCTCTCTCTCTCTCTCTCCTCGTACGGGATACAGGTTGATCGGCAATTGGCCCAACACGTTCGTGTTCACGAAAGCGATCACGGAGGACACGGTGCTGCGATACAGCGACGGGATTCCAGCGTGCATCGTGCGACCGTCTATCGTGACTTCGACCTGGAGGGAGCCGATCGTGGGTTGGGCCCATCGTCGGCCTTCTCGTCGGCTCCGGCCTCGGCTTATTGCGCACGATACATTGCCGCACCGACAGAAAACGCCGACTTGGTCGACCGGCCGATTACGTGACGTCGTGCTTAATCGCGGCCGCCTGGGACACCGGCGCGAGGTGAGCTCTCATTAATTTGCTCACTAACGAATGCCGGTCTTTGTTAACGTTAATGTGCCGCGACGGCGCGACGCGGAATAAGCGATCGCGGTGCTAATAAGCGGCGAGAGTGATGATGCAGATGGAGGAAGGACGGATTTGAACAATCTGACGGCGCGAGAAGGACTACTCGTGACAGACAGCGGCTATAAATGTAATAAATCGATGATCTCGAATTCAAAGCTTCGACCTTCGACTTTCGTATCGAGACAGTGGAGGGGGAGCGAGGCGGGGCGGGGCGGGGCGGGGCGCGATTTGCAAGTATGATGCATCTCGGCGATTTTTCCGTTTTGTTAATTTACGGTTTCCAAGATTAACGAGCGAGCACAATCTGCCTCGGATTATTCATCGCGACGTCGATTGATCGCGATGGAAACACGCGTCCGACACCATTCCGTGCTTTGTACGTGTTACACTTTTTCTACAAGAATTTTCATTCAATTTTCTTGCCACTCGATCTTGGGATCGAGCCTGCAGGGATCTTTTAAGGGCCTTAAAAAATACATCGATTGATTGCAGAAGCATCGCAGTTCGCGTCGGGGACGTGGAAAGGACTCGCCGATATATAATTATGTGTCCTCATGTTATAGAGGCCGATAACCTGGGCCACGTTTCGAAAACACGTGTGTGCCCACAACTCCAAGATACCGGGTGTCAAGGACACACACGGCTCCACGGTGCATGTTTTGGAACAGTAGGCAGTGGGTGCACACGATCCTCACGTACCTGTTCCACTTGTTGCCCGCGGTCATGGTGGACGCGGCGGCCATTCTCACCGGCCGAGACCCAAGGTCGGCAATCATTTTTTTCAAATACATTTTATGGATCGCGTATCGCCAGAGCCGTGTTGAGGCGCGCTGGCACCCCGCCACCACGAAATCTAGAAGTCGGTTTAGAGTCGGGCGCGCGAAACCAGAGTAATCGAGAAGTAGCCGCCAAGCTGCATATAATCGTACACTTCAACAACAAAGACTGGAAAATTCAAAAGAGATTTTGACGAATTTACAATTTCCTCACTTTTTCTTCTTTCTCGCTCGGAACACGGTCAAGAGATGCCGATATTTCGCGCTCACGCGAATTTCGTATTTTCGAATTTTTTAGACAAACGGTACTTGAACTCATTGAAGCAAATTGTGAAAAAGTTTGAGTGCGCTGGATCGCGAAATCTTCGCATTCAACATGGATAATTTCGTCGACTGAGGTGAATACGCGAAACGAGTGTGGCTCACGGCATATTTGCAACTTGGTCAACAAAGCATCACGGCGAGCCGTGGAGGAAAGAGATTGGCCGAATACGAAATGTGTTTCTTCTATTATACGTGTACGAGCGACTGCGAGCTGTACGAGCGACTGCGATGCCTGATACTCACTCACTTTTGATACGAACATTTTGAGTATTCAAGAAGCACGTTTGCCAAATGTCAATTTATCTTGTTCGCTAGATAAATATGACGAACGAGGTATGAGAGATTAAATGAAATAAATATTACGCTCGTTCAAATTAAATATTATAATATTATATAAGTTGAATATTGACAGATGGAAAGATGACAGTCCCTGTATAGCATAGGATCCAGCTACTCACTCGTATAATCTGTTTCCGCTTTCCATTTATTACAACTAATATCGGATGGACTGACGTCGATCGCACACGATTAGACGTAATCGTCGATACGACGGGAATGAAATTTCTCGCTTAAGCGAGAATTAATCATTCAGCGGACGCACGCCCGGCTAATAAGATCGTCCAACGACTGGCGCAACGCGCACAATCGCCGACTAGTGAAAGTGGAGAAATTCGGATATCTATGTGAAAAGAAAACGGGAGATACGTATGGACGTATGTACGATAAACGGCGCGGTGGGATAACGTCGCGCACGGCGCACGGTAGTGATTTAGTGCGGTAGAGATTCGACGGCGATCCCGACGCGAGTGCCATAATGCGGCGCGTAGCCCGCTATCATATACCCGGTGCTACTCGAGCATATGTGCCGCGCTCGTAAACCACGCGGGCCAACAATGCGGCCTCTCCACGGCCTGATTGCTATTGTTCCAAAGTGCACGCGAGAGTGAGCGAAACGTCAGCGGTCACGGGACTACTCCTTGGCGCAGTCGCTCGGATAGGTCTATGGGAATAAATAATCGCCGTGTCGCGATATCGCGTTCATTCAATCGGATTTCAGCCGCTTATAACGCGATGCGTTTTTGACGCGTGTGAGATCGAGCGGGGCAAGTGGAGAAACCGTTGAACAAACAGCGCGACACATCGCGACTTTTCAACGATGGAAGCAATCTCTCCCTCTCTTTCATTATTACTTTTTATCTACTTCCTCGCATCATAGATCCACTCTTTGTGGACTTTTCTGTGTGTTTACAAATATATTCCGAATTTCATTTCGCTCGATTCTACACTTCTGTAAGAAATGATGTGTTAAATTTAACATATTTCATGTGTCTCGAATCATCCACTCTCAAAAATATGTATAAAAAATATGTATAAAAAACACACACATAACATGTAAAAAATTAACACAAAAATTTAACATTTGAATGCCGTCAAGAATCACACAGTTTGTGTTAAATTGACATACAATGAATGTTACTTCAACATTTGGGAAAAGTAATGATCTATGATTTAATGAAATGAAAATGTTAGACTGACATAATCTATGTGCTAAAAATCCAATCTTCACATACCAGAAATATTAACATTATATATTTAACACGAGATAACTGTTGTAATGAGGAAAGTAACACATTTTAGCTGTTGACTTCAACATATAAAACATGTCATAGCAAGAATTCATGCATTTACATAAAATGTGTTATTTTAATACTTGAAAATGTTATTTTAACACTTGTAGAATAGATAATCTTAATCTAACACAAGAAAGCCTATGGTAATACAACAACGATATGTTAAATTAACACACGACTGTGTGAAAAATTTAACACAAAACTTTCTACGCACAAATAATTTTAACAAAAGTACAAAATGTTTTTAACTGTGTACCAGCTACATCCCCCCGCCCGATTACCGAACCGATTACTATTCGTACGATTCCGTACAACGTGCGCGGAGATCGACCGTAGCAATCCGCGAGGTATTATTCCGCTCGGTAGCTGCATCTCGCGCATTCATTTCGGAACGAGAGGTGCGCCCGTTAAACGCGCTATGGCCGTTGCAGTCTACCTACACGCGAACTTGTTCGACCATCTATCTATCTATCTATCTACCCACCAACCAACCAACCAACCAACCTACCTACCTACCTACCTACCTACCTACCTACCTACCTACCTACCTACCTACCTACCTACCTACCTACCTACCTACCTAACTATTCACCTACTCGCGTGAATGGATTCGCGCGACCTGTCCCGTTTCCGCGGCACTCTGTTGCTCCGCCGTTCTCAGGCCGGTTTCCCCGCGCGTCAAAGTGTCCAAGTGATCCTAGTTTCGTACAACTACGATACTCGCAATGTCAAACAATTTTGGAATATTTCCAACACTACGAGAAAAAGAATTTACGACGCGTTTTTCTACGCTACGAACGTATCTAGAAATCATTCTGAATCGAGTCTCGACAAAGTTGCACATCGATTCTTACCGCCTGAGAATTGGAATCACAAATTGTCGACATCCCACGTCAGAGAGGAAGGAAGAACGAGAATTAAATGTCAGTAAGGAAAAGCTTTCTACAACGAGAGAACGAGAGAAACGCGGTTGGTGAAACAGATCGTGTCCAGTACTAATCAGTGCGCAAAACAGATTCTCGAGATCGAGCAAACGTTGCTCCAGAAAAAAATCGCTCGGACAGAGGGAGCACGTCGAAAGAGGCACGCACTCGAGAGGCATGATACGATGGTATTTTACAGACGAGTATTTTCTTCAATGAAGAAATCACGTACCTGGATATATATAATCTCCTCGTCGCTACTGCCGTTCATAAAGATGGAGGCGCGGACAAAGCGGTCGTTAACACGATAATGATATTCTTCCACAGCACATGCTAATAATGACCGCTAAGAAACGCGTTGTGAAAAGTCGTTGACTCGAGTACTAAAGGAATAGGGGAAAAAGAGGGGGTAGGGGGAAAGCAAAAGAACAAAAATACGATAGATAAAGTTACGTAATTCGACGATAAGTATTATATGTGCGATATAGTCGCGCGATAATCCAAGCGCATCCACGCGGTTAATACGCGAGCGGACGACACGGCTTGTTATTTTTATCCCTCTTCTTATTGAGTCGCGTGTACGATAAAATCGCCGTGAAACGCGAGAACACGCTCTTGCCGATTTCTGCTGCCGATGGCGAGTCGCAGTTTTTTCGAAGTTACTTTCGAAAGGTTGCGAAGCGCGAAAATGCGACATGCGCACGCGAGCGAGCGAGCGAACGAACGAACGGACGAACGAAGCAACGAACGAGTGCAAACAAACAGACGGTAACCATGCGTGAATGCTCGACAATTCTCTCCCTCGTTTGGAGCGTATCGAATGTAGAATGAAAAAACGAAAGATACGGTAGGAAAAAAAGTAGAATGGCGCGATGCGCGAAAACAAAAAAGATTCAGAGACCGGCCGGTATTCGCCCTTTTGACAGGACCTCGCCGTTTTGACAGAGCTCGACGAATCCTGACACGAGGAACGAAAGAGGCTCGCAAAGCTTTCGGGGTGGGGAAGGCCGAAGAGCGAACAATTGGAATAATAAAGTAACGCGCACTCTATCGGCTACCAGATTTGCGATCGCCATAATAACGCGTTGTCGTATAAATCCCGAATTATTCCTACGCGCGTTGAAATAAACTGCGCAGGCAGTTGTGTGTGTGCCTGTGGCCCACTTCCTACTTATTTTAACGAGACGCTTGTTGCTGAATCCAGAAGCGGCTTTATAATTAGAAAAACTCATTTAGAAAAGTGCGCGCTTCTTAGGTAACGTGCATAATTAATTGCCGCGTCATAGCGAGACAGAGTGCGCGTTATCCTTCCCTCTTAACCGTTATGCAATTATCAAGGTTGCTTAAAAAACTTGACGCAGTGCCTGTTTCGCGTTCGTCTTTCATTCTCGCGCACGATTTGACGAAATAACGCGAAATTTTCAAATGCGACCGGAAGGTAAGGAATAATGAAAGGACGTTTGCCCGAGTGGAAAATGCGATCGAAACGAAGGGGGCGGCGAGATCGAGGGCCGACCCGTTGAAGCAGAGGGGATGGTGATCCACAAAAAAACCTGCCACACGCGCACACGAGGTACCCCGATCCGGCGCGCTTTTTCATCCGTGTACTGCATGTAGGCAGACGTGTATAGAGCCGGACCCGAAAAGAGCGGCGTGGCGCGTCATTATTAATAGCGCAGCGAAGGGACACTGAGATGCGAACAAAACTCTCTCGCGGTTGGGGATTTCTCTCCCCCGCCCGACCCGTCTCCCTTCTTCATGGGGTCGGGATTCAGAAAGGGGAATATGAGCGTCCCGCTTCAGACTTGCGCATCCTGCTGCAGTGTCAGAGTTCATCTCGAGCAGATTAATTTCGCGCCCCGATATGTTTCGAACGGATACCGAAATTTCGTCATTTCATTTTCTCCCCTCGTTTTCATAAATACACGTGCGTCATACACGATACCCGAAACTTAGTTTCACATTTAATTTCTGGCATACGAGACAAAAATATTTCGCTGTCAAAATATTTCGCAATTTCCGTCTTGAATTTGCCAATGTCTACTTTCCGCTTTCTTGTTTAAAGAATAATTACAAAATGCCAAACTTAAATTTAATTTAAATTATTGGTGCACGATGTTATCGCGAAACTAAAATTTTGGCGATTCGCAATTTTACACCTTTTCAAGCAAACATAATGATTGAAAAGAAAGAGAAACCGCGCGATTAAAGAGTATTCTTGACTTTAATTTGTCGTTTTGTTTCGTTTGTTTGCTGTTTTGATTCGCGTCCTACCAAATTCAACGAATTTATTCTCCAGCTAGATTTTACTAGTTATCTGATCATAAACATTAATATTAGCGGATATAGGCGTGAAATAAATTGGTTTGTGTACAACAAATCCTACATTACAAAGAAGAACCGTACACTCTCGCATCTCTCCGTGCACTCTTGTCGCATCTAAGCACGAGACTAAGCATTTGACGTCTATTGTCAGTTCGAAGCGAAATCGTTATCGTCAGAGTGCGGCGAATTGTTTGACGTTTATTCTCCATTCGCATCGTTGGAACAACAATATATTCGTGGCACCCTGTATATCCTAACGAAATGGTTCTATGCTGCTACAAAGCGACAGTCATCAAGTTACATCAGCCTTCTAATTGAAGAATCGAGCACACAATAATGGCGTAAAATAAAGAAATAATAACTTGGGAAGATGTATCTACAACTTTTTGCACAATGTTGTACAGAGTAAATATTTATAACGTACATATAAAAATAAAATTACAGCTAGAAATGTGTGAATATAATCCAATGTAATTTAATATTCAATTATATGAGAAGAATTATTCGATAAGTTTGAAAACTTCAATCGAAGTTTAACTCTAGAATTGAACAAATGGACCCCGCGCCAATCTTCCTGTCAAATTTCTTTAAATAAAAAAAAAGAGGAAAGGAAAAATACGAGTTGGGTCATTGTTGCATCAAAGCCTTCGCCTGCGATTACGAAATTACAGCGATTACGTATTTCATCGCGCGTAAATATCCCAGTTTCGAACTTTATTATACTGTTATTGCACGGCCGACTGCTCAATTGTTCGGCGCGAAGCAGCAACGAGCAAGCGCATCTAATTGCCGTGCTCGCGGAGTTCAACGGGGGTCAACTGGTGTACCTAAAGCACTATATATCTAGCAAGCGTGTGTGGACCAAACGTCGGAGAATCAACCGCGCGACACGTCGCCGCGCTCGCTTTTCTCCGTTCTTACTTCCGGTACGCGATTTCCGGCGAGTTAAATCCGAGATACATTAAGATCCTCGAGCACCGCGGCGGAACTGGTAATTACACTTAGCGAGGGTGATAAGTATCATCGCTCGTAAAGTACGTAGTCTCCCTGTCATCGCGCACGCACACCTATACTGGGTGTCCAGCACCGGCGGAATAATTCATCTCGACGTGTAATTAATGTAAACCGCGATTTAACGTATAATTAATTTTCACGGTGTATTCCTTGATAGCAGATTTCTCTCTTGGCAGAAATCGTCGAGAGATCGACGACTCTCAAATTTGTTCGTGATCGAACAACGGAGAGGGATTCTGTTTCGCGGATGCGATACAATCTGATTCTTGATTAGAGAAAAATTATACAGCGAGTACAATAAGGTCTCTCTCTCTCTCTCTCTCTCTCTCTCTCTCTCTCTCTCTCCCTCTCTCTCTCTCTCCCTCTCTCTCTCTCTCTCTCTCTCTCCCTCTCTCTCTCTCCCTCTCTCTCTCTCTCTCTCTCTCCCTCTCTCTCTCTCTCTCTCTCTCTCGACATCCTGCGTGGAATCTACAAATCTTTCCGTCTCTCAATGTTAAAATTCGCATCTGTCATATGTTTTATCCTTAAACGCGGCTGTCCAGATCTGAATTTTACTCATTCGACGTCGACGACGCACGGTCAGGATCAAAATATTTGCAAAGGACACGCACGAGACCGCGTCTCGCTGTCACCTGTACGCAACATTCGAGTATTGTCGTTTCTACGGGATTACACCGCGGCGAACGTCGACAAAGCGGCGAGCGTGCGAACGTCCCGTTCCTTTCCCGTCTCCGCGCGACTAAAACGAATGGAAATCCTTCTTCCTGTCGGCACTTCGTAAATCGAGCCGATGTCCCGCCACCGCGCCGCTCGACGTTGACTAACGACGTATAGAGGCAGGATGTAGGTACGTATGTAGGTATCGGCGCGTCGTCGCGCGAAAGGATAAAGGGGATCTAAGAAAGCGAGACGCCAAGACGTCTTATTATTCGCAGAGTCCCCGCGTTTAAAAGTGTACTCGACGCTTTCAGCCACTCTGCGCGCATTAAAACCGGTACGATTTCGTGTACGAGTAGAAGCTTAGACTCCACGGGTGCTTCAACTACGCGGAAAGGAGAAGATCCGTACACGTTTACACGAGACACTTGAAATCCCTGACACAATAAGGAAAATTGACGTTACTAAAATTCCGCCGACCTCGCAAACTGCGCTTCTCGAGTCTGCAATTTCTTCTTTCAGGGACAAGATTTGTGAGATTTCTTTCCAGCTATCCGATTCCTATCTCGTCGAAACCTTTCTACGTAACGTAACGTTAAAATTATAATTCTGCCGCATATGAACGCGTGTGCGAAAGAGACACGCGTTAAAGATAAATATCGTTTAAGTTTCAAATTGTGTCTGGCGTCTTTCTGGGAATTTAAAAAAAATCAAGAGCTCGCTTATCGCACTCGGCAAAAAATCACTCTCACGTCTTGTCACCTCGCGACAATCCGACAATCTTTCCCATTGAAATTTCCCTCAACCCGCGACCCGCGACATATGAGAGAGACCTTTATAAAAAGATCATATAAATATCTCTTACCACGGAACATTGCATTTAGCGCTTTACCGGCTTATCCGCCTATTTCATCGTCCGCCGCTTCACCTTCCAATTTCCACGCGTGATTTCCATCCTTCTCTCTCGCATCGTCGCGGCACGCGAGATTAGAAACGCGCGCGGAATCGACGCGAGAAAATAACCGCGGATACTTTCGTATTCGACAATCATCGCCCTTCGCCACGCGGCGAAGCGCGATGATTCCCTCCCAAGAGAGCTCGATACCTCCCCCCGTGTATCTTTGTGTGATACGCACGTACGAATAAATACGCACGTACGTGCGCAGCGTATATACCGGGTGTATATGTCGACGTGCAACTGCAATTCCCGTTTTGCTACGTTAATACATATACTGATATATTATACACTATTACTACAGTCGTAAATTCTCTTCAAGTAGAGATAACCAGCACTTGGTCCGTTCGCGGAAAGAATCTCGTGTCGTCACGGCGTTCGAAAGGGTGGAGGAGAGCGCGATAAAAGTGGCGCGATTACAACCGCGAAGAAACGATAATTTATCCGCCAGGTCTCCGTGCGAAGATTCGCGCCCATTTCGCGAGTCGTTCACGGCCACGACGACGATTATATATCGCTATATATAATTCACGCGACTCGCGGTCCGTCGCGCATATTTCCGATGGAGCCATTACCGCTGATCTTTTTAAGGATAATATCGACGTACGCGGGCAAGTCCGCGGGCGACGACGATAAATTAATTAATTTTCTCGGTGACCTCGCGATATTTAGCGTCAACGCCGTTTGTCCCAATGGACGCGACAAAGGTAGGCTCACGCATGTGCGAGACCGTATAAAGGGTAGGTCGTACCATTACCTGCGCGCCGTGCATACTTATGTATCTTGAAACCGAGACAAACGGTGTATTACTACGGCGCACAGGTGAAAGGTCAATCGGCCTCCCGACTCGCCTCAATGGATTAGAAGACTCTCTGTTCTCTCCTGCTCTTCCCCTCAGCGATAAACGATGTAGTAAACGTTGGAAAAATTATCTTCCCCTTGCCGCGAGACGCCGCGAGTTACTCGCACGGCGATTCGAAGCTCCGTGTCCTACAGGTGCTTCGATTTACACAAACCGCAAAAGGTACGAATGATTTTGCGCAGCGCGAGAGGAATGATCGAGAAGTATTCCCTTCTTTTCGGCGGCTTGGTGGCTTGCTACACAATGATAATTGAAAGCAACGGAGGAAGCGAGACTTGTCCGGCTTATATATCGTAAGTCCGTTCTAAATGTCTCATACTTAATCATGTAATATTAAGCTGCCTTTATTTCGTAGCCGCACGCGAGCAGCGATATAAATATTTCTTACGCGCCCTTTATCTCTCTCTCTCTCTCTCTCTCTCTCTCTCTCTCTCTCTCTCTCTAACGCTCCCTGTAATACCGAGCCAGACGAGATGAAACACCCTGTACATTCGCGTGTACGCACGCACGCACGTATGCGAGGAAAGTCCACGTTCACGCGTCGCGGGTGTCAAGGGATTATTGCACGAACTCACGAATGCGCGTCGGGTCATTGTACATTGTACACCGTATAGCCGACTTCAGAAGAAGCAGCCCGCGCGGCCTGAAAGACGCGGTTGGCACATTTCTTTGTCATTTAATGTGTGTATAACCTTTTTCCACTCTGTGTATGTGTGTGTGTGTGTGTATGTGTGTTTGCGACGACTGTTGAGGATCAAGATAGGATTTAGGCTCATCAGCTTTTTAGAAAAGAAATAAGTCCGATCAAATCGAGAGAATCAAATCGAGTAAAGCTTGGCGTCTTGTGAAGAATTTTCGTCAAAAAGAGACACTTGCTCGTGTCTGTCGCGTGTCGCGTTGAAAGAAGCATCGAGAACGAAGCGAAAAAGCGTGGCGCATCAAAGCGACAGGGATTATCTAATCGCGATTTTCCCCGTCTTACTTTCATCCGCAACTGGTTCTACCACTTGAGCAGTGTACGGTACGCGAGCACTTACTTAGCGAGTCGCGTCAACCACGGTAATTATTATCGCGCCTTAAGTGCAACCACTGCCAACGAAATCGAGTGCCACGAGTGTCGGGCGCTTTTACGAAGGGTAATCCGCAACATCTAACAAGATGTTTTGACGTGTTGCATTTACGATAGGGAAAACGAAGATACGTGAACGAGCCGATACATATGATGCGCGCGAAATTGTTTCCTCTCAAAACTACAATTGCGCCTAAGATGATTTGGACGCGACAGCACCGACTAGTCTTCCGTGTGCTAAGGCGAGATCAATCAAATTGTTCGATAAATCAAATTTCAGAGGACACGTTAAATGTCGGACGAACTTTGTCAGGATCTTGCATGGCTTCGCTTGGAATATTCAAGACCGTTGAGAGATTACGAGAATTCGTGTCGCACCGAAATATCTATCGCGTCGGGGAATCTGGCGATGACCGGATATATTCCGCCTTTCAATCTTATCCTTTTCTGGACATCGAATCGTCCCCTCCCCTTCCCCGTCGCAAGTTTACCGCAGCTACAAGCAACCCTTCTACTTTACCGCCGATCGCCGATCTTTCCGTTATGCTAAGGTGGCTCGCACGAAAAGTGGTCACGTCCCTCGGCCTGATTCAACAGCCCCCGTCGGACGGTTACATCCTTTTCTTAAAGTGTCGCAACGCAAGAGGACACATCCATACGGAAGTGGGCGTGCACGAAGCATGCTCGTTGCAGACTCAAGAACCTGATTTTCTTAATACTTCCGACGCGGCGCTGATTTCTTATGCACAGCGGTTATATTATATATCCCCGGTTCCTGTCCGGTTTCTTCGACGCATTTTCATCCCTTGAGCGTTATTAGCATAACGCTCGCTTAGTATAATCTCTCGCTTTCGATACTTTGCATCATCCACGCTTCAACATCACCGAATAAAAGGAAGAGAAAGAAAAGGAAGAAAGGTGAGAGAGAAAAAGAGACACGTTGGAATAGTTTTTATCCGCTCCACAAAATCTATACGAAGAGTCGGTTCGAGATTGCCGAAGCGGCAGCATTTGTGTTCCCATGCATTCACGCGCGAGGTATCGAATATTTCGTGAAACGCGAATATCTGTTTGAAACACGCTGTACACCCACGTACACAGGTACACAGGTAGGTAGTTGCCCGACGTATGAAACCGGGCAGCCTTGCCGGCGAGTAGCATCGTTTCCACGAATAAAGCGTCTCCATGCGCGCGTTGCCGTTGTATCTCTATGAAGGAGAACCGAACGCGAGAAACGAGAGGAAAAAGCAGAGAGAAAGAGAAAGAGAAAGAGGGGAGAGGGAATACATCTACGAAGAAAGATGGAGATATCTATCTTCGGCGAGATACACGAAGAAATATGAAATTGCGACGAAGCCGCGATTAATATAACGGACACATACCGGTGTAACGAAAGAATCCGCATAATGGAAGCTGGCTCGGCTCGCTGTACATACGTCTGCACAAGGATTTGCGGAAGCGAAAATTTACGATGTCGAGGATTTATAGTATCAAAATGTTTGCGAAACCGACCATCAGTCGGTGCATCTGCCGCCGGACCAGCAAAAATAAAAAAATAAAAAAGAATCAAATTCACGGAGCCGATTCGTTCTTCCCCCGATCCGCGGAATTTACGAGCCGACGGTTTTACGAAAACAAGGACGACCGCGTCCAAGATTCGCGAAAACAAGCATCCGCATCAACCATTGGAAAATCGATCGCAACGATTGGCGATGGACCGAGTCTCTTTCCCCCTCCTCGTTGGAATTTGACGCGTGTGACGTCAGTAGGTTCGCAAAATTCAAAACTACTGCGACGGCAACAACATGGCTAACATTATATCGAGCAAACGCTCGTCGATTGACGCTCTTGCTCGTGTCGCCAAAAGATTCACGACACGCGCCGTGAGACGATATTTTATCGGGCCCGTCGCGTTATCGTCATTCCGCTAATTATTTATTGCGACAGTGTACGAACGTTACATGTCGTCTTTCTTCGAAATCATAATGAATGGTGCTCGCGGGAAATTTCACGGATTCCGCGGTTACATTTCCTATCTCGTTTCCTCATAATTATTTCTCGCGCACGCGAGGGACGCTGAATGACTGTCACGTGTTCACGATGACACATCGATTAAATGATGACAATCGACTTTCTAGCGGCGCGGACGCAGACACGATTTATCTTAATGGTCCGAAGGATAAACTTTCGAGAGATTCTCGCAATATTAAAAAAAAAATATCAGACACAGCTTTCTCCGGAAATTCTACTCTTTCTTACCCGTGTATCTGTGTTACGTACCGAATGTAGAAATATACTCGAGTTTGCACGCACCAAATGCGATTTGTCGGAATATAGCCCTGCCTCGCGCAAAAGACTAAAATATCCCCCAAGGAAAAGGTTGCGTTTCCTTTTCTTTGTTTTTTTTTCTCGTACGCACACGATCGTAATTGTTGGATAAGGACAGTCGAGTCGACAGCCTCGCAAATAACACGCGTATCGGGGAACATGCATGAGCATACGCGCTGCTGGAAAGGTTTCACCGAGTGAAACCGTATGATTGTGCCGCGCTCGCTCATGACGAGACCGGCTCTCGTACGCGGTAACGCTCCTACAGCCGTTCGCTCGCTCGAGATCCGACGACCTCGTTCGATTAATTTGCCAACGTTTCGCACCCACGACGAGGCGTCCGTCATTATATCCCGGATGAACGGACAGTGTGGGCCGGCGCGGAATAAGCAGGAAATTAGAAATATATCCGCGTCACTCTCGGCCGAGCAGATATGGCAGCGGATCGGTCGCGGAGAGGGAGTTGCATCATTCGCGAGTGTATGTCGGCTCCTTTTTTCATCGCGTCTTTTTCACCGCGGGTCTATACGCAGGACGTCGCAAAAGTGACACATGGCGGTGACAAGGAGTCGCTATCGGAAGGTATGCGCGGAATGCAATTTGCAGATTCTTTTTCCGTGGCGAATCTAACAAACTCTACGGTCGAAGTCACTTGTGGCACGTCGCTTGACATTTCGCGAGAAACTCAAACGTTTCTCAAAGTGTGCAAATTGCAAAATTGCGGATCAAGTCGGCTAAGGCGGATAAGGTGGAGACGTGAATTTAGATTAATTTAGATTAGAGTAAAAATGTAGATTGAATTAACACGTCAACTGTGTCGGACGTATCATTTCACTTTGATGCGCGTCATTAAACTGTTGTCAATCATATCGTCACGCGGAGCATCGCAAATCGTCCCGATCCTAAGCTAAGCTCAACGGCCGCGAGTGGTTGCCGAGCTCTCTTTAAAACGCGACACTCTCATTGGAACCGAGTAAGCAACGTCCGATCGAGACGCTACTTAACGTCGGCCGAATTAATATGTCGGCGATAAGCGAACGGTAGCCTGCACTCTCTCGAGGACGAGAGTGCACCATAAATATTTCGGAGTCCCTTTGTCGTCCGGTATATCGCGCGCGAGAGAGAGCCCGGGGCGGCGGCTTCTCGAGTCGTTCCAGTTTCATGCCGAGAGCTCGATCCGCGTTTAAGCGCGCTCGAGGCACGTCGTTACGTAGCCCAAGTGAGAAAGAATGATCAGCCTTGTTCATTGGTATTCCGGATGCGATACGTCTTCCTAGCGGCCGAGATCGGCCGAGAGCGCTCGCGCGCTCACCGAAACGATCGTAATTTCATTTCACCGACGCGACCGCGCCGGCGCTTTCCTTCGCGGGATCGTGCGTTGACGTGTTAAACGGTGTCGGCATGTTAAACCGAGACGATAAAAGACCAGTGTCGCGCATCCGTTATCTTAAAGAGAAAAAGGAGAGACAACTTGAGATTGCACCCTACACGCAGCGCAGTTCTTAAACGCGCGCAATCTCGCAAGGTGCATCAGCAAGTTTCGCTCTCAGTGAAAGATAGATCTAAATGATAGAGATGTTCTCTTGGCGTGTCGTACATTAAATCAAAAAACACATAAGATTGCCTAATACATGACGGAATACATATGGTTTATTAGTTTAGTCGTTGAATTCATCCAAAACATACATATCGTAGATCGAAACGAATCATTGTAAACTATCGCACATCTGTTGTTGCACATTGTGTCTATCACACACTGTATGAGCTATCTCTGGTAAAAATAGCAATCGAGATGAGCCGAGATTGTCAACTCGATTGGGATAATTTGACAGATTCGAGTTATACGTTCCGTTTCACTTCAAGATCCGCCGGAAATTAGGACGTGTATGCTGAATCTGACGTGTATAACGGAAATATCCAACGAAAAAATCATTTGCTCGAGAAGGCACGGGTGGGGTCTCTGTTGCACGAATGCGACTCTCACGCGATAAGAAGAAACACGCGGATATGTTAACGACACAGATTACTCGTCGTTACAAAGATCGAGCGCCCTGTACATCTCGTCTAGATTTGCGCGCGTGCCTAGTTACATTGTGCAGCTTACTCACCCAGCATCGCCGATGTAATCCAGCATGCGTATCTTCAACATATCGTATGCCGCATTCGTCGTACTCCGTCACACAGACACCCCCGTCGAAAGATGAGACAGAGTCGTCGAGCCGTCGATGTCGAAATAATCACACGACGTTGACAACGACGACGGCGGCCGATATGCCGAGCGAGTCTAATGCGATTTATCGAACGGTACCACGTCCCCGATGCCTCGAAACCAAGTCGCGACGTGTTTTTGCGCGAGTCACCTCTCTCGCACGCGCACAGCACACACAACACCTGCGTACGGACCAGGCACACGCCTGCTCACCTACCGATCGACCACTGAGAGACCTGAATCTTTTCTACCGGGTATTTGTAGCGCATCGAAACGCGAACAATAAACGAGACGGCGCGCGTTGTCACGTGCGTTCGCGTCTTACGGCGACGTTCAACTGAGTGAGAGAGAGAGAGAGAGAGACTTGTCGGCAGTGTCAGACGCTCGACCTTGACTCGGTGAGAGGAATGTTTATGGCAATTTCAACGGCACATAAACATTGAAAAAATGTATGAAAGAAAGGCGCGCTCAATTTCGCCATGAAAACAGAGAGAGAGAGAGAGAGAGAGAGAGAGAGAGAGAGAGATCGATATTGTCCGTTGAAACATGTATATACGTATACAGTTCACAATTCGTGGTTAATATTGTATGTTATCCTACCGCTTGCTCACACCCAGAGTAGGTCGACGCTTGGTGCCGCGCGCGTTCAACGCTAAATATACGACGTGAATACGGGGCGGGGGATTAGAACGTAAACGCGACCAGAGTCGCGCAACAGCGACACGAATACGTTACAAGTACGGCAGCCTGCGAGCTCGATCGTTAGTCAGCCTAAATGAATTACGGTATTATCGAGAGAGTTAGTAGTATACCCGATAGCTAGCGAAGGCTAGCGGCAAGCGAGATCGCGAGATGGAGACGACGCGGACGGTTTTCTCGTCGCGCATCGGCGCGGTCGATGTGGATCGCAAGAACGCGATCCAAGGGTGAACTCGTGAGACGTTCAGCGAGAGAGAGAGAGAGAGAGAGAGAGAGAGAGAGAGAGAGAGAGAGAGAGAGAAAAAGAGCCCGCACCGCGTGCTTCTCTTCGAGTCGTCGTTCTTCGTCTCGATTATACGCGCCGAGATAACGCGCCGAGTACCGTTATCGCTCGCGATCGATTAACTCCCCTGATGCGTTTCTTCGAGGCGAACGCTCTCACCGACACGGAAGGGACCCACCGTGCGTCTCGACGCGTCTTTTTCGCCAACCAATTTCGTCCCGTAAACACGAAGGAAACGCGACCTCTCCCGATAGACAGTCCTCGCGAGGAGCAAAATCCCGAAGCAAACACACATGTGTATACATATATATATCATCTCCTGATCAGCAGCGCGTGTCCGTCTCAATTTCAAGCTTCGTTTGAAATTACCCACTGCTTTCATCTCCTCTCCCTCCCGTCCCGGTATCTATCACCGTGATGGATGCACTTTTTTCCGCGATGGCAGGTCGTGCCACTCGCCAGGAGGCGCCAGACGCGAATTGACTTTGAGATTTGCTGGGAATCTGAGAACGAGACGAAACGCTACGAAAAAGATCGAAGATTTGCGCGGGCAAATTTTGCAGCCTGTTAAACGTTATTTATTTGACGATTAATGGAATTAGTGTAATCGAATTGTTATCTATTCATAATTTTAAAAGCGAGAAATAGCGATCTTTTCCGTCCGGGTCGTGATGAACGCTGGCTGGATGGCTGGAATTTTAAATGTGTAAGATTCCCATCTGTAAAAGTCGCGAGTCTAGAAATATTCCGACAGCATATTTTTAGTGTCACGCGGAAACGGTTCATGAAAGATTCAGCTCTTTCCCTCAACGAACCGATTCGAAATCTGCGGAAAGTTTCGTAAATTCGTGACATCACCGGAACTCGCTGCGTCACTGTGCTGCCTTAATTCGGACAAACAATGCAGCCCGCGAGTACTATAGCGCAGCGCGTTGTCGCGAACATATATTGAGACAGAGAGGGCTTTTCAAACGATCTCGAAATTGAAACGTATCGCCGGTGACGCGCGACGACGATTCCCGTCGTTCTTCATCGCGACGAAGACCCACGTGTGGATCCGTTGCCCCACGTTCGATCTTTCGTCTCCGTTAAACCGCTGCGCTGCGCGTTCAACGCGACGATGATAACGACGACAAACTGATCATTCGTCATCGTTTCCCGCTACTCACGTGGCTCACATCGCGCACGTTATTCCCACTGATCCTCGATATAACGACGGGACACACACGACTGCGATTGACCGTTACTACGACGAGATCTGCCACAGTATCACGTATACGCGTGCGATATACGAGTTTTATCGCGGCACTTGATTTGTTTCTTGTTTTCCAAATGCGCACGAATGTGCTTACGCTTCAACTACCGATATAACCGATATACTACGCGCGCACCGCCCTGAACACTTTCCTTTTCCGCGTGTTCCTCGCGTGCCGAGACTCAATGATCGACGTATCGCCAAACGCCAAAGACAAGAGGATACGACGCGACGGCGGATCGAAGCGCCGAAGAGAACTGTTTAACGAGCCCGCCCGTACTTGCATCGTCAGTGGCACTCGCTCCCACCCGCAACACAGCCTCTGCACCACCTCCTTCACGAGCTAGCTCATTCCACCACAGGGTCCTCCACCTCCGCCTTCCGTTCCTCTCGCTCGTGCGAGGTCCTCGTCGAGAGGAGGACTCGCGAGTCACTTGAAGAGAAAAGGAAGGGAGGACTGGGGCAGGGGGGAGAGGGAGAGGGAGCGAAAGAGAGACAGAGAGAGAGAGAGAGAGAGAGAGAGAGAGAGAGAGAGAGAGAGTCACCATGGTCCTTCGTACACGATAAGATGTTTGCGCTCTTTCAGGAGCCAATCGGCGTCGTTTTTCAACGCGTCGAGTGTACTCTCGACAATTGTTAATGATCGAAATCCACCAGACACTGATGCTACGGTATTGATATCGGGAACGTTTGAGGGCAACTCTCTCTCTCTCTCTCTCTCTCTCTCTCTCTCTCTCTCTCTCTCTCTCTCTCGGGATACCACCTTGACGAGAATGTCGAGGGAGATCTTTATCGTGGCATCTCTATTTGTTAAGGGAACGATCAGCCTTAGGAGGTGGTTCGGGGTTACATTGGGTTAACCTGGATAAAAAAAGGCTCAGGTTAAGGACCTCCCCCCAAGTCTAGAGGCGTCCTCTACGTTGCGCCATTACGCCGGCAAGACCGATCATTTTCGACTGGGATAATAGCACGGGGAAGCGACTCGGGGACCGACGGAAAATCACGAGACCAGTTACCGAACGTATATACTAATAGTATGCCCCGTTGTTCGACCGCGGAAGATTGCTCGAGGCACGACAGTCGACCGCATTATGGATTTCACAGCGATCGCCCGACCGATCGCGCCAATTTTCCCGGGGCAATTTTTCGGAAGGATCCAATATCACGCGACATGCGACATTAGAACTGTCAATTGGACATAAGAGAAAAAAATGACTTTTAATCGTTCGACGCATTTAACGCATATCGCGCGCTCTCGTATGTGACGTGAACTGACGGTTAAATTCGCACGTACTTTTATGTCCAGGTATACCCAATGGGATAAAAAATATATCTACAAAAATCGGTCGATCATGCACAATTATCGCGCGAAATATCTTTGGATTATACGTAGCGCGATGCAAAGACACTGCTCACAAAAAATTCCTCGACAGATACAGATACAGATGCGCGTTCAGTCGCATATACTTTATCAACGTACGCTCAGCATCGCGACACTATCTCTATCTGTTTGCTCGCGTATCTCTCGGATTCCGATGAGTAGTCAGGACTTGCAACGGAAACAGTATCGGTCGCCGAATCCAGGAACAAACGAAAATAAATTTCACGATATTCGAATGTATATTTTGCTATGTTTTGCTTCCGACGCGGAAGATTGCTTCGAATTGTATGTGTGGGCTAGTGCGCGCATACATCTAGCGATGAGAGAATATTTGTTTGCGGTAGATTTCTCGAGGAAGTCGCGGTCGTGATAAAACCTCCGGGAAATTTCGGGCCCGTGGAAAGTCCGCCTGCCTTCCTTCCGCAAAGTGCGCGCGCGCGCGCGTGCGACCGCCGTCATACCAGCCGGTTCGCGTCTGATAAGATTGCTGTTTGAATGCAGGCACGCATTTTCTACGCACGCATCGTGCGTACCGTAACGAAACAGGAAGTCTAACGAGTAGGGTGAGATAATGCCGGGTGAGCAGCATAGTCGATAAGGGTGACGATCGCTCATAAATACGCCATTATTTGTATCGCATTGATAACGTACGGATATGTTTCATAAGTTAATTGCAATCATTAATGATAATGAAATCATAATTGCAATTATCCATGTTAATAACGCAGCTGTAATTTGGAAATGTGCAAGACGACGCGTAAATGTAAGAGGGATTTGCTAAATTTTCGCGCTTCTCGCGCGTATATATGAAATAATTTTCTTCCTCTCTTTTTTTAACGACACATGAGCGAAACCTCCTTGCGATAATTATTATATTCTCGAGTATCTCATTGACTGTATTGAACATTTTCTTTCGATTCTATCATTTATAACGATCTAACGAAAACCTCATTTTTCTATCTCACGTGCGATATAATCTTCTCGCGAGATTTGTAATTCGGAGCAAAGCTTTCGACGTATGAGGGAGATCCCCTCGGAACACCGTCGTGCGTCGAGACTAGAATAGCCAGTTATCGACGCATGTCGCGTGAGCTTTTTTTCGTATAGCAATTTCGTTCCCATTGTGTCCGTCAAAATTTGGCGGAATTATTTTGCGCGACCCCCCGCCACCATCACTACCGCCGCGGCCGCGCCGTTGTCACGCCTAACGCCCGGCCATTAATCTTCGTCCAAGAGCGATGCGCGTGGTCCGCGCGAGCGACACCGGCGATACATCAAATTTGCATTCGGACCCCGGAATCTCGTCGTCGTCGTAAACGAGGAAAGATCCCGTGCGAGCGAATAATGAGCAAGTGTCCCCGTCTCCCTCGAAATATGCCGATAAGAGGGGACGGTTTTGCATTTCGGTCGATTCGCAGCGATACTAATTTCACAGCAAACGAGATGAGATGGGAAACATGCGGTCGCTGATGAAGCTCAGCTCGCGTGAGAAAGATTGAAAATATATCTACCGGATAGAAATTAATATTCTCCGTATGTGTCGTTTGAGATCTAATACGTATACATACAATAGTGCGCGAATAATATCCAAGTATCGTCGAATTAATTCTGCATCTTTCTTTTCCTTTTCTATTTCTGTAATTTGATGGGTTTTCCCTCATCTTTTTTCTCTTCAAACTCGCAGGATATTACGAAGCGTAATGACATCACGCCGACTCAATCTTACTGCTAACGGGGTAATCAAATGCGGCAGAAATCCATTTATCGATAGTAAGCTTATCGGAACGATATTGAGATCAAACATCAATATTTTATGGATACCTCTGCAATTTTACACATGTATTCTTGGAAACCTTTCACTCTTTCGAAATTCGCGCGCGCGTATGTGTGTCTACCCACTTTTCTGGGTAGTTTTCTACCCAGATTCTTGGATTTATGTACACAAAGTGCCTCATATACGATCGAATGGTCCGTTAAAAATATAACACAAAGTCGAGCTCGATATGATACGAGTTCAAACGATTAACATTACGAACTGCACTTTTACGCAAACACGCGATATTGCACTTTCTCCCGGAAAAAGATCTGTATCTTTCCAGATACAAGAAAAATAAATTAAGCAAGAAACGGGAGAGTCACGTGCGAGAGTATTTCGTCGACAGCGAATTTTTTTCCTCTTTCTCTCGTTTCTCGACTTGTTTACCATTCGTCGAGTTAACACATAACGCGCCTCATTCATCTCGCGATGAATAGAGAAGGATAAAGCCTTTAAAAACGGGTGACCTAGTTCCCGTGTGGTTCCGGTGGCAAACGTAGTAGCTCCCGCTAATCGAAATAGCGGGGTCATCCCGATCCCGAGGTAACGCGCGCGCGTCTCTCCTCCTCTCCTCTCAAGGTCGTTTCCGTTCTTCCGCCCTATGATGCGCCCTGCTTGCCGAGCTCGAGCTCGAGCCCGAGCCAAAGCCCGAGCCCGAGATCCGAGCATAATTCCCGCACCTAGCGAATCTAATTTATTACTCAACGATCATCTCCGCTCGCTCGCTCGCTCGATCGACGATCGTCGGTCCAGTGTCGGGAATGAGGATGTCCTCTCTCCATCCCTCCCCCTTCGTTATGTAAGGCAAATATTAACGAAGTTTGTTGAGCGTGATGTACGTACGCGATTCGAGAATTCGACGCGCGTGAAAGACTGCGTTTGACTTGTGTACAAAATGATAGGAATCACGTTATAGTCACGTACAATAAAGTCACATTGAATTACATAAACATACATATGAAATATTAAAATGATAAATATACACTTGCGTGAGTATAGAATAAATCTTTATTGAAAATCGATGATGAGGAAATTTTTGAAATGATGGACGCAACCTTTTTGTCCAGTCGACTATTTCTCATTTTGCTTGGATATATTTGCGATGCGTGTGTATGCGCGCGCGCGTGTGTGTGTGTGTGTGTGTGTGTATGTGTGTTTATTATTGGATGTGTTTACAATGTATAGTCTACGGAAGAAATGTGAAAAAAATATTTTCTCCATATATGTTCTCTCCTCTTTACGTCTCTCAAATAAAATATTGTTCAAGAATGATTATTTATAATATCATACTACATAATACAAGAGAGAGAGAGAGAGAAAGAGGGAGAGAGAGAGAGAGAGAGAGAGGGGGGGGAGAGAGGGAGAGAGAGAGAGAGAGAGGGAGAGAGAGAGAGAGTGAGAGCACGGCGCTAATCTCGATATACGGATCCTTGATGCAGCAGCATCATATCGGAAAATTTTAAATAATAGAGTTTGCAATGTCGTAATAGTAATTACAATATCTACCAGCAATGTTGATCCTAGTGAATGAATCTACTCGCGTGAAAGATATTTACTCGACCTTTGTGGATGAACAGTAACGCCGCGAGCGTTCGGCTCGAGCCAGCGCAACAAACGTTTAATAAATCACAATGGCGATCTCGCGGGTCTCCCCGGTAGCGATATATCGACAATATCAGGTCGAGACACCTGGGCTTACATGTCGCGATCTGATTATTCCGAATATATAGCGGAATACAAACCGCTGTGTTAATAATCTCTCAACAGTAAACGAAACACATCACACAGAGGGAGAGAGAGAGAGAGAGAGAGAGGGGGGGAGGGAAAGAGTCGGCGAAATATGTACGCAAAGGGCGGGAAAGAGGGACGAAAGGTAACGGGGTTAAGCACCCTACCTGTGGATTGTGACGCTCCGAGGCTCCGAGGAAACAGTGCGGCCGCGACAATCCAGGGGAGCCGGGGCCTTGAGGAGGTCGCCAAACGACAGGTGATGACCGTAATCGCGGCAGGCCCAGGTGTATCCCAGAACGCCACGCTCATCGCCCTCCTTGACGAGACGTTGTCGCCTACCGGCACCACCACCACCGCCGCTGTCTGCCGCACCATCGCCACCTCCGCCGCCGCCACCGCCGCCACCCTCGGAGAGATGGCGGGTCAAGGGTCGCCGCATGTCTCATAGGCGCGATCGTCGGACCGACGGTATGAGTCGCATTGACCGACCAACGTATAGTATGTTGTTAACGTGCCGCGGAATTCTCACCGGGATGACGGGTGGGAGCACGCGGCAAGGAGCGAGGACGAAGACGAGGATGAGGACGACGACGACGACGACGACGACGTCGGAGCGCTCGTCTTCGTTGGTTCGATTTCGCGCGCGCGCGCGCGCGCCCGCGCGCGCGCGAATATCAGGAGAAAGAACCACACGCGCGACCCACGACGCGAGAAGCTCGCGCGCGTTCTTCTCACGGTATGATACCTGAAAAAGCGCGATCGCGATACCGGATCGCCGGATAGATACTGCGCCCGCGCAGAGGCTGTGTCCCTCCTTCTCTCTTGCTCTTTCTCTCCATTTCTCTTCCCGGGTCTTTGGTTACACACGGTTTGACGGCCGACTACCGCCCCCCACCGGCGTCCCGATCGTTGCAGTTCATCGCACGGTTTTGCCGATAAGGTAGGTCGCGCGCAATGTGTCGTGTCGCACCGACTCGGTGCTAATATTTGCTAATGAGTGAACGAATGCGAAACATATGATATTCGTCGAGATATGCGAGAAAGTCGTAGACGCACGTTATCATGCGTTATCTCTAACCTACTGTATCGGTACTTACCGACTTTCCCTCGACAAGGTTGAAAGCGTAGAACTCGGCGATACAAAGCCATGTTGACCCAACGAGTGCGCGCGGTCGCTTTCACTCTCGGTTCGCTCTTGACCACTCGTGTTCCGAGATATTGACTTTCAGCCGTTCGACCTTCGCCATATTCTCTGCTTCTTTATTTCCCGAAAAACGCGCGATTCTTACTCTCTCTCTCCCTCTCTCTCTCTTTCTCTCAGCACTTCCGATCCCGCGGCATCTAGAGCGCGAGAATCTGTTCGGACGGTTGACGCCATAACGGTTTGAATTCCGAGCCGCCATTACGCGACGATTACGCTCGACGCGGTCGATGGCTCGTTTGGCGAAATATTTGCTTCTAGTGACTGTTTAATGATCTTTTGTCGTAACGCACGAGACTTACTTCTGGCACTACCGGCGACGATAATTCGTGCGCGAGACGCATCTTGGGCTGGCAGGAATCGTCGAAAATACGGAGCTCTCGAATCCGCCGCGCGCCGTGGTCCCTCTGGTGACTGATTGCTGATAGTTTCGCGATATATCGCAGCGCTTGAGATTCTCGAAGATCGATCTGTTCGTGCGATACTAATCAGCGATTGGCCGAGCATCCAGATTCACCAAGTGCTCCAATGGCGGCTCGTTCACAAGACGTTTAGTCAATCTCAGTGAGTATCCAACGATCTTTTATCATTATAAACGCACGAGATTTACCGCCGACGTCTCGCTCAAGAATTTGCATTCTTAGTGCAGTCGCCAATGAACAAAAATGATGAGAAACATGGAACGGTTCGTCTCGTTTTCCAAAGACATCACACCGTGGACAAATTTAGCAATCAGGTTTGTTCATCACAGCTGCACTTTTTGCACTTTTTTATATTCTTTTCTTTTCACTCTTCTTTCCGCTTGAAGTCGTCATTATACATCCATTTCACTCTGAGCACGAAGAGTGCGAGTGGCTAAAAATGCTAAAAACATACCAGCTCTACATTTTACGACGAAACGTTCCAAGGTACCATTCCCGAATCGCCGAAATTTGTCGCGCGTGGGCAGGGGCGATTAATATATAACAGCGTCGGCACGAGTTAAAGCAAATATTTAATTTATTAGTGAATCTGCGTAATCATAAAATATATTCATGTAACGATCAACGAGATATAACATTGATAGAGCTCGGCGTTGGTGGTGACGACAATCAACGGGAAGTGAAATCGGACGTAATCGGATACGGGCGATCGCGGACACCCCTTCCCCGAAGAGGGAAGTCACGTGGCTTCCTCGCACACCTTGTTAACCGGGTCTCGCTATTGCTTTACTTTCTTCCTGCTGCTCGTGACAAAAAGCACGATACCTCGAAAGAATAAGACACGGTGCATTTTATTCACATTTTCTCTCTCTCTCTCTCTCTCTCTCTCTCTCTCTCTCCCCCTTTCTCTCTCTCATCTTTATATATAAAAATAGAATCCACGGTGCACACAGCGGTGTATTGACATCATCATCAAACATCGTACAACGGCCGCGACGAAGGAAGGAAGAAGAGAAGAAAGGAACTTAAAAGAGAAAGTGGATCACGCAGATTGCGCAGGATTATGAATCTCGAAATGAAAGGTAAACAACAAGCTGAATGTTGCGATGCTGTCACGTAATATTTGTTGTATTCCAATGGCACACACACGAGCCACATCGCTCTATGGCAGATGTGAGTGTATGTCTATCTATGTGCGGATGATGTCGACGCGAGCTCGTTTCGTTCGACACGATGGAAGGAAAATATCTCTCTTTCTCTCTCTCTCTCTCTCTCTCTCTCTCTCTCTCTCTCTCTCTCTCTCTCTCTCTCTCTCTCTCTCTCTCTCTCTCTCTCTCTAACCAACGAATCCCCTTCGACTCCGAGGCTTATTGCGCTAATTAAGGATCATCCATTCGATCAATCCATTCGATCGACTAATTATGACTGAGTTATGTAGATGTCATACACGGGAGAGAACGGGGCTGGTTGTGTCCTCTGTGTTTATTAGACCGAGGTCTCTTCATTCGGCACTCTCGCTCTCGCAGTTCTGTGGATGCACTTGATTAATTTTAATTAGAGAAGACATCCGTCGATTGTCTTAAACATAAAAGCCGCGTGAGGTAACGATAGCGTTGAATAAACGCGATTACACGCTCGATATATTGCCAATCGGAATATACAAAGTCGTGCGCTCGTTCATGCGTTAACTCGTGCTCTATCACAACACGAGCGAGTATTCTTGAGTAGAATTCTGATCAATATCGCTCACGTTGCATCAAGAAAGTGGCATTACCGGAACACACTGCAATAAAGAAGAACGATCTCCGTATGATCGAGTCGACAGAACAGTTCGCTACGACTGTCTTACTTTTTGCGACACTTGCGACACGCAAATGCATATAGCCGGCATAGAGCCCATTAGGAAGATTGCAATTAGTAACATTCCCAATCAGCTTCGCTCTCCTCCGTGTATACGTATACGTGTGTGCACGCGTGTATGTATCGATGCTTCGCGAGTAGCGTCGTCGTCTGTAACACTCCTCCGGCCGTCTGGCGATGAAAGTATTGACGGTTACTGTTTCCCACGTCATCAACCGTGTCGCGACTTGTATAATTCAAATCGCAACGCAACTACTCGCACGTGATGTGACCTGCATTATGGCACTATTATAATCGGATTGCGCGTGTATAAAAAATACACGCGACGTTACTCGCGAAAGCGCGCGCGCGTGTTTCGCTTCGCGTGCGGCTACGTGTGCGGCCAGAGTCCGCGCGCCAAACCTTTCCTGGGGGTGGTGATAAGTAAGAACGAGGTGAGTGAAGGGAAAGAGGCGACTAATAATAAATATTAGTCCAAATGCTGGATCAATTGTGCATTCGAATCCTGAATAAACTGAATCGAGAATTCCACATATAATATAATAGGGAATATGTAGGGAATAGTAAGATTCCACGGGGTTTTGCTTGAAAGCCGAAGACGGAAGACAATAAAGGAGAGCGCGAGCAACGCTTGCGCGGGGAAGGGCAAACGGGGGCAAATGTATTCGCGGACAAAAGAATGAAACAACGCAAATGTGGTAAATGATCCGTGTAAACGGTTCGCATGTGAACGCGAACCTACTACCGTTCCTACGTCTTCGACACCGCGACTTATGCACCAGGGCGGCGATGCGACCCGGCGCAGCCGAGTTTTTTCTTTTTTTTTTTCTTTTTTCTCCTTTTACGACATCTCTCTCAACGTCTCGTCTACGCGGCGATCGCGACTCGCGCGACTCGCCTACACGTGATTACCACGTTAACGCACTATGATCGAGCTACGACGACGACAGCCGTCTCTACGTTAACGACTCGGCCGTGCAAGTATGTGTATATATATTGGTGTGTGTGTGCGTGCATATGTGTGTGTGTGTGTGTGTGTGTATGTATTTTGTTTCTTTTATATATACGTACGTGTGTGTATGTGTGTGTGTGTGTGTATGTATATGTAGTCGTAGATCGCGCGCGGCGCACGGCCTGCGCGATGCGCGTCACCGCTCTGTTGTACGATATTAATTATTAATCTGTGACTCTTTTTAAGATACGACTCTATCGACTCTCTTATTCTCGGTGGTCTCGCGGCATCCCGGACGGCAATCTTTAGCAGCCGACCTGATGCAGCATTGACGCGAGCCGAAACACGCGCATCCAGGCGAACATTCCGGTGGACGGCGAGCGGCAGACCGCCCGCGTCGACGACGCCGACGAGCTCTTGCGCTCCGTGGAGGACGACGGGCGTCGTGACATCCGGCTGAGGTTTGCGTCGACGGACGCAGCGTCGCTCTCCGACTTCCTCTGCTTCTGCTGCTGCTGCTGTTGCTGCGGTGAATACTTCATGTCTGCGATACGCGGAAAGAGAAGCGACAGTGAGTATCGGAGGAAGGACATGCGATCTCTCTTTCTCTCGGTACTCCATCCGCGAGAGATGGAGAACGAGCCGGAAGACTTATCTAGCCGGAGCCATCGTAGTTGTGTCGCGTTATCTCAAGAAGAAACCACGGGGGAGCGTGTCGTTTCAGCGAAGCCGAAGCTTGCTGCGACATTAATTTGTCGGAGCTTTTTCTATGAAGCAGGAAGCAAGGAAGTGGAAAGGTGGTACACGATATCTTTGCGATATATCCGATTATACACGAGGAAGAACTGATACACGTGCAAGATTTCTATCTTTCTCATTTTTCCGCTTATGATCAGCTCGACATGTTTGTACACACGGTTGCATGACTTTGGTGCGCGGACAGTTGTTATTCCGGCTATATAAATCTTTCCATAATCGCTCTTCGAATATTCCCTCTCGTAGATCTCGACTGTAGAAGATTCGTCGTGGGTCGAAGCGTTTTTTACGTAAATATCGTATCAACCTTGGCTATGTTTATCCACGCTAAACGCTCACTCGCGCGCGCGCGTGCGCGCATTCTCGGTCATGGCTACTTTTGCATTACGTGCGCATTACGGTGTAAAGAACGCTTAATAATAGTATAATCGGTCTTACGAAACAGTTTGTCGGCCCACCAGTTGGAAGCGTGGAAATCCGTGTATAAATCCGAGAGAAAAATGATCTCGGAACTCTCCGTTGTCAGGCAAAAATATACGCAAAAATGATCCCAGGAAGAGAAAGCGGAAGTTACTTAAAATCTGTACTAAAAAATTTATACTATAAAATAGAAATACTATAAAATCTTAAAATCTGCAGCTCATAATATCGGATTGTATTCCATTTTACGAAGCCGTCTCGCGCTCGTTATTCCGCGGAACCTACTGTAACAAGTATGTCATGCATGTCGAAACAAATATAACGACTCGACGACACATCGCTTCCTCCGTGCGGCTGTTTACGCTGTTACGAAATCGCTGTTTCCAGGAGCGCGATCGCTAGGTGGGCGTCTCGACAACGGCTGGCGCACGCGCCACTTTCGGCCAGCTGATTCCCTAGACCTACTTTTCGCCCGATGATGCGAGCTGACATCACGTATGTATACGCGGCCGTGCCACTCTCGAGCTCGCGACGTACAGTTTCCAAACTACAGAACGAAAGACTGCGCAATTCTCCCGTTTCATAAGGATAGAATTGCTATGGACAAACGTTAGAATTATCCGATCCGAGCTTCAAGCGATTTTCCAAAGTCGTCGGAACGACTCTAGAAACGACGACGCGACGTACGATCGGCACACAGACTTGTTTAATAACTTTAACTGCTATTTATGGAAACAGCTTGAAATCGTTCGCGGACACGCGGGCTCGTCTGTATCCCCGCGCGTTTTTCGCGAAGACTTTATGCTGTTTATGCTGTCTCTTTTCCCTCCCTTCGTAACACAACTCATAACGCGCAACCATACCAACGAGTTTGTAAGAATCTGCATTACGTGATCATGATGTCACACATTGTTAATAGAGAGCGAGTAAACGCGTATTTCTCCACGCGCACTGTAACTTATCTTTTACGGTCGCGAGCGGCAGCTGCAATCATGCGCTCAAACGTAACTTGAAACGTGGATTTTAATCGCAGACACCCACCTTCATTGATAGCACAACAATAATCGCGACACATTTCCTTGCCTATCTTTTGCTTTCTTGTATCCCCTCAAAATAGACTTCGCGAAATTCACAACTTTGAATTCGCGATTCTCGCTTCTGTCTTGTAAAAGAGGCGAAGAATTAATCTCGCTCCTATCAAAACTATATCTTATTCTTGAAAAAACGTACTAACAACGATGGATGAGGTACATGATATTACGCGCCAATTTGCTCTCCTTCGCAAAGTTGAAGTGATATCATCGCGAACATGTGCAAGTGGCATTTGTCGTGTGCGTGTGCGTGTGCGTGTGCGAGCACGCGTGCCGAGAGATTCCGTGCCCTAAATCTTGGCCGTTGCTCGAGGCCGTCCTTAGACCTCCACGCGCTACTTCACTGAATGGGCTCTACTTGATGCACGAGCGAAGGTTACGGGCCATTGGCAAAAACGGCATACAAATCGGTGAACAGTGTGTAAACATCGCCGACGTGAGCAACGCAAAATTGTCGTCGCGCGTTTACGCGTTCATCGCTTGTCCGCGTTGTCGAAATTTCGACTCGACGAAATCGCATCGATTCAATTTCGCGCATACACGGAATTTTGTATAATATTTGCTTGATCGCATTTGAAAGAATAAATCGGAAAGAAGAAGAAATCATGTTTTTCTCGATCTTCTTGATATGTCAATAAAAACTTTGACACTTGACACTTCGACAATTGGAAAACCTGACACTCTCGGTCGACGAATCGGAACTTCTAAAAGATGGATTTACATACTCGGATAACCATAGGATTTTCCTGGAGTACGGTCGCACTTCGGAGAGTCCAATCTTTTCGAACCGCGTCCACCCTCGTTGGCGCGCAATTACTCTGCGGTGGTGCAGGCTCGATATTCCCGCGTGTAATGCCGATGATCACGTTAATTTGTTGATAATGAACCCCAAGTCCGCGCAAATTATCGATTAAATCGATACGACTACCGGACGTACTATGCGCGACAATTGTAGCGAACTCTAAAAGACGGAAGACGAAAGATGCTCGGAAGATCAAGCACCGTTTCGTAACGTGCGAGAAAAATCGTTATACATATTTTTGCGATATCTTTTGGCCGCGTGTCGCTTACGGATGTGGCAAATGTTGTTACGAGAGGAGGGACCCTAAGAGCGAGAAATTAAAATTAAAATCTTATCCGACCCACCGCTGCGAACGTGTCGAGTTTAGTAAAAACGCAATAGTATGCTCCGCTACGATGGCTTCGGCGGCGTTCAACGCGGACCGATCTCGTCGGGGCTAAATGTTAAAACCACGTTGAATCGATCCGTCGTTAAGCCTAGAACTCAAGCGCGGGGCTGAATGTAGCCCGGCTCAATGACAGGCGCTCGTTACCATGAAGCGTTACCATGAAGTTACCATAAACGTTTCGATAAACGTTTCGAAAATAGAAGAAAAATAAGGAGAGAAAAAATACGGGGGAGATATTCGGGTGTCGAGAGACCGTAACTGAACTCGAGGCCTCGAGGTGTGTCGCATGCATAACGTCGGCCGTTGTATTATTCTCCATTTGTTCGCACTAAAAACCGTACGTCTGTACGTTCGCACGAAACGTGTCGCCGGGTTCTAGAATCAAACGGTTCCTCGATCCTTCAGAATTGGACGCGATCCTGTCAAGTCGAATCAGACTGCCTAATCGTCACTCACCTGATCGACTCGTGTTCGACCGTTAGAGCCCGTCCGAAGATGTTTCAACTTGTCGTCGATGACTCGTTAGAGTTCTAGCTGATGTGAACACGCGGTGTGTTCCGCAGTGGTTCCGAGCGCGGCGCGTAACGTTCTGCGGAACACGGCGACTAGGTGCATCAGTACTACCGATGAAACTGAGGAAGAGAGAGAGAGAGAGAGAGAGAGAGAGGGAGAGAGAGAGAGAGAGAGAGAGAGAGAAGAGGGGGAGGGAGAGGTCGCGGAAAGAGGAGAGAGAGGAGAGGCCTCTCTTCATCGTCGCACCTCGACGTCGACGCGATCGTTCGGACAGCACGGTGAACGTGGTGGGGTGCTTGTCTTCGTGGTCGTGCAGCGCCGGCGCTGCATCGACCCACCGCGGTTCCTCGATGATGTGCGAAAAAGACCAGCAACCAAGGTATCCGTCGCACATGGAAAACGTCGACCGTTGTCATTGACATGTCCGCGAGGACGATACGCCTCTTCTGGGCGAATTCGCGACACAACTCAAATTCCAACTCCAATTCTATCCTCGCTCACCCAACGTGACCCTGAACTGATTACGAATTCGGAGACTCCACGAGGAGTCGAAGGTCGCAACGCGAAGAAGCACAGGCGCGTTCTCGTCGATTTCTGAGATTCGTTGCGAATTTTGTGTCTGTTTCGTTTCATCATTTTGCCCGGGGGGTTAACCCGCCGCGGCGTTGTCGATCCGTTGCGTGCTTCTCTCAGAATGCGACAAACTCGAAGGCATTCTCAGCCTGGCAGAAGAAGCAATTTTCTGGCGAATCGAGCGACGCGTCAAAGATACACGTATCTTCCTCTCTCCGACGCGTCGTTCCTCGTCACTTGGTATTTTTGCTTCCGCACTGCCAGCAGGCCGTATTTCTTGTTTGCACTGTCAGATTGTAGTCTGTACAAATCATGACGTCCGAGTGCACGAGTTGCACTCGCCGTACGCCAAGTTTCCGACGTGAGTCCGTCCGGACTTGGACACACCAGCGTGTCCCCAGTTGTTCCGCCGCCGGTGGCGAAACTTTGACCGGCACCTTGAGCATCTGCCAAAGGTTATCTGATTTTTATGTTCATTATCCGACACCGCACTTCATCAAGCGCCGAGCATATGATCGCCGGCGCAAACACGAAGATGCCGGTCCATCAGCGATCGATAGCGTTTGTTCTTGGACCTTTTCCAATATACGGGAAGCCACACGAAGCGTGATTATCGCATCGAACTCGGCGGTCATAGCCGCGAGATTTGAAATCCTAATGTCGAAATCCTAATGGGGTTCTTAGACAACGGCGTCCGCACACACGGGGGATCTGAAATGATGTAGCAGATATATCGATCTACTTTCCTTTGCTTCGTCTGATATACGTCTGAATACGGGTGAAAAGTAATCGAAAATATCGATGTAAAATACTTCGGTAGAAGTAGGAAGTACTCGTGACTTGGTGTAATCGTTGAGAAAATCTGGTTCCCCATGCCTGTCACGCTGTACTCTTCTTTGCACGTAGCAGCTCTAAAAGCTCGTCCTTTACTCTAAAAACCGCAGTTTCAAGTTTATCCCTTTGAATCGCAAATATTTAATCAGGCGGGGTTTGTACGCGATCCCAAAGCGTGCATTGGACTCCATCGGATTATTTTTCTCTCTTTCCCATTTTACCTGTGTCAATATGCACGAAATAACATTTTGAAGTCGTTCGATTCATTTTGATCACTCTCAGACATAAAAATGGCACAAGTATTCCGTCGATAAATATTCGGTATAGAGAAAAGGTCGTGGAATTGATTTTCGAGTGAACGTCGAGGTCATGTGTGAAAAAAATATTTCCAACGACTCGTCTACGTGAACGAAGTTTTTCGTTGAACTCTCACGCCTGTATTCATTTGATCATTCACGAACGATGTTGAAACGTCAAACGAAAATGACGAGAAAGAGGCGACGATTAAAACTATAGGATTCTCAGTTTGATTCGTCTAATAATACGTTGTCGATTATCGTGACGCGAGGATCATACTGGTCGCATTAGCGGAACTCGATTACGAGCTGAGCTGACTGAGATTACACAAATGTGTTTATGCTGTACAAACGCTGCTAATGCATGGGTAAAGTGCGTTTATCTGCGCTCCGCGGCAATAATCTTTCGTTAGAGACAGCGAGCACGTGGTGCGACGTGGCGCGTCGCATCGCGCCGAAGGTAAAAATAGTTTACGTAGCCTTTGATGAACGCCACGTTCATAGTTTCAGGTCAGCGGAACGCCCATAAAGGATTGAAGAAAAAACAAAAATGCAGGAGATATTATTCGTCGCTGATATTTTATATTCGCGCTATAAATAGCGACAAAATGCGAGTTTGTACATATATATGTGTGTGTGTGTGTGTGTGTGTGTGTGTGTGTGTGTGTGTGTGTGTGTGTGTGTGTGTGTGTAGTTCTTAAATAATTATCGAGGATGTAAACAAAGTCTTTGATACCGTATAAGCCTCCTCAAGAATATAAATCTGCGCGACAATTTTAATTGTCAATTGAAAGCTGTCGATGTACTGATATTTTTTCGTTGAAGAAACATACGTCAGAAAGGACCAAAGTATCTCCCGTGAAAAGAACAATCGGTAGCTTCGGGATGGCCTTATGCATTTCGTGCAAATCCTTAATTTTTCGATAATTTCAAAGTAGTCATTGTTGGCTTACCTTCCATCAGTGTACCACGTCGAGAAGCACATACTTTTCGTCGGTGTAGATGGGCTCTTAGGTGCGTTATTAGTCAACGGTGATTTCGACGACGACGATGACGAAGACAAGGTTGAGATGCCGCTCTCAGGCGTACGTGGCGATCGGTTCTCCTCGCTGGCGAAGGTTCCCGGTTGCCAAGAGTACCTGGTCTTTGCATGAGGGCTACCGCGATTGGGACTCGAGCCGCGGGAGCTGGACACGCTCTTGGGACTTTTGGGGCTCTTTAAGCCGCCCGAACTGAAGACGCGGCCCAGTCGCAGCCTCAGGGATGTTTTACACTTGGGTGACGGAAAACAATTGCTGTCGACACTCGAGAGCACCTGCTCGGCCGATTCCAAATTACTCGTCATAATTCTCACCACGCGATCGGCACGAACACTTGGAAAAATCCGTCGAATCCTGAATTTAACAATACGTGCTCTTTCGAAACTATTCAAAACGAAACAAAAGAAAAACAATGCATACACCACTTTACTTAATAACGTGAAGTAGTATGAAAAATCCTTTTTATCGTAGAAATTGTTGCGTTTTATGCGTCTTATACAACATATACGTGATCGAACTGATTATGAATGTCGACGTGAGAAATTATCGTTCTCGCACACATATACAAAAATGTAATAGTTTTCCCTCGGGACTTGGGAGCTGATAGTTGCTACTGATAAAAAAACGCTCAAAGTCGCAAAAATTACAATTGAACAATTCAACAATCGAGAAGCCGAACGTTATCCACGAACCACACCGATTGCTCGCCGTTGCTAAACGTATTCGATTGTACAAATTTTACGTTTGAATTATACCCACGCACGCACGCACGTACGCATGTACGCACTAGAATGGCATTAAACAGTGACTACAACGGGAGAAAGATCTCGCTGGCAAGTCGAGCAAATTCCCAAAGTGACCCAAAGACGACTTCCTGTCGCCGTTTAACCGCATCCTTTTCCACATCCGCTTTATCAACTCCTTTATCAAGGATCTTTATGCGTAAATATATGAGAGAAGGGATCAATAATATGAAAGCGGGAGAGTGGAGAGGGGGAAAGCTATTTGGGTGTAAAAGCGATAAAACACCGGGACACACTCGACGTACCATCAGGTTCGCGCGTTTTATCTAATCGACGCTTGAAAATCGTAGCGTGTCAAAAGCAGCTAATCACATCGTAAATAGTCGAATGAGTTACTCTCCATAATCCGGCGATTCCAAATGCTTTGCACATATTGAAGCAACAACCGGCTAGTGCGAGTGTGACACGGCGCGAGAAGTGGAGACGCGAAAGAACTAGAAACAAACTTGGAATTGTCTAGTTTATATATTGCCGTTGTTTTACAGATCGACACACACGTTGCACGATACAATTGGGCACAATGATAATAAATAATCGGATCATGCAAGTTCGCTCGGAGTGGCCCATCACCCGCACGATGGACGACAACGCAACGACCTAAGAATAATCTTCGGTGATGATGAAAAGGAGATGCAGGGCCGAGCCAAGTTCGACCCCTGTGTCACAATGTACATGTTATACTATCAACACGGCGACATATTTATTATAAATATAATAACAATTCATCGCTATTTGAACGTGCGCGAACACTCTGAGTACCATCGATAACAGAGAGAATACCATCAGTGGCGTGAACACGACTGAAATGATAGTTGAATGGAACGCAAGGATGAGGCGAAGGAGAAGGAGAAAAGAGAGTGTGGGGCAAGGGGGAGGGAAATGTGGTGTAAAGGATGATAATCGAACTAATGTGTCGTGACAACCGCCGTGCGCGGGCATCTCGCACGCGCGCGCGCGCGCGATTGTGTCCTGACACCTCTAACCGCACGATGGTGCGCACGTGATGCGCATTAAGGGCGCACCTACTTTGTTGCTTGTTCTAGATAAGCGATCAAATCGCCACGTTCTTGCGGTTTCTTCAACCCGGCGAACACCATCTTTGTGCCGGGAATGTACTTCTTTGGGTTTTCTAGGTATTCGAACAAGGTGTCTTTGGTCCAAGTAATACCTGAATGAAAATATAAGATCAACGGTTATATATCCTCGCAATCCTAATTTTATAAAAATTATTTTGAAACTAGAAAAATTGTGACAGCCGTTGATATCCATATTAACGTTTTCGTCAAGAAAAATCGAATCTACTTATTTATATACAAGTTAATTCTCCCTCTCATATTCTTTATTTTTATAATTTTTATTTAGAATCATCATTAGACAATGATATCAAGTATAAACTGCTTTATTTCGCTAACATACGCAGAATTGTCAGATTTCTGATCATCTAACGACATCATAATTGAATTAGCTGACATGGCTGAAAATTTCTATTATAAATTGTTGTCGGTTAATCATCAATTAGTTTAACAGAGTTTAATGAAAGTTATTTTCATCTTTAAAATTATAATCGCGGGCTGTGTGTGGTACTCGCTACACGGGACGGTTTGCATCGTTGTTGAGAATAATGCAGCCTAATCAAATTTTTTGTTTGTACATTCATAATCTTAACTTGTTAAATTCCTCAATCGAGTGGCGACTCACCCTTTGATTTGTTAGCGTCCGTGTACGGATAACCCGCTGCTTGACCAGTTTTCCTACCCATAAGACCGTGTAAATTCGGACCTACTTTATGTTTGCCACCCGCCTCAATGGTATGGCATTGTGAGCATCTTTGCACGAAAAGCTAAGAAAAGAAATTTGAGGTAATTATCATTTTGTAAAACTGCTTTATATTTGACGTATTATTTTTATAACCATTTCTTTTACTTTATTACCTTCTTTCCTTTTTCTACGTCACCAGCAGGAACACCCATTTTCGTTTAATTGTATAAACTGCAAAAACACATTCAATTGTGAGAAAGTTGACTACACAGAAGTAGATCTCTCATTAACATTATTTGTCAAAATAATTAAGAATGAAGAGTAAGCTTTGAACGAATTAAAATAATCCATAAATGACATCGACCTATGGCAAATGCGATGAACATTTTGCAAAAATGATTTCAAAATCATTGATCCCAAAGAGAGAATGCGTACATGAGTAAAGAATATATGAAAGAAATGTTTATATATAAATCATACTTCTAATTTTCTAAATTTATCTTTCATATATACTTTGCATGAAGCATACACTTTCATAAAAAAATGAAGAAACAACCGACAAGATTATACTTGTAATATGTATAAAAATAATGTATAACAGTTGTACACATGTGATATATTTATAATATTATGTAATGTTTTGTTATGTAAAGATCTATAAGCTATACAAACGTGAACAATTTTCCTACATCTTAAGATGCACTCGGAATAACTTCAAATAATACTGAAAAATTGCAATAAATCGCGATACTTTTGTAATATAATAACTCAAGATGTACACGTATTTTTTTGTAACGTTCCATGATATAAAGTTCTGTTATTATGTAAGAAATTAAGTTGTTCCTCTTCCTTCAACACGTCACGATGTTTAATCCAACGATATCGTAAATGACGAACATCACTAACACATTGAGGTGAAAAGTCATGACGCAATAATCGTGACATGTGAACATTTTCCTCGTCACTCAAATATCTCGAACAAGTGGCATTTAATAAAAGTAACCGCGAATAAAGGATGTGTGCGAAACATGTGCGGGGACGTCACTGTGACGTCACTTGTTGAACCATTAGAAAGAACATGAGAAAAACTAAAGGAACAAAAGCAACTGTGCGGGAGAGGAAACTCAACGGAACGCGGCGTGCAATGTGAAATGTTATCTACATTTTTTAATTCATGTTGCGATTGATTTGCGGTTTCTTCATGAATTACGACAATGATACAGATCGACCATAGTACAGATCGCGATAAATACTTGAGATAAGCTGGATTAGCTTTATTCCGACGGCACTATCCTATGGTCTGTTCTTTGTAGCTGCACTGCTGAACTGATGCAATAAGCTAGAGTGAGAAGACCCATATTTGTCTCACTTTAATTTATTGCACCAGTTCAACAGTGCAGCTACAAAAAACAGACCATTAGATGTCCACGATGTCACAAGTGAATCGTTTAAATTTATCGGTTTATAATTTGAGAAATTTCAAATTTCGACCGATCGTTCGGAAACAAAAACACTTCCCGAGAAGACTCCGTTTTCGTTCTTTTCGTCATCGTCCGCCGAGAAAGACAAACAATTCGCACTTTTCGCGAGAGTCTAAAATCGAAAGTATTCTAGGACAATCTAACACTGGCTCAGGGCCAGGGTTAGGTGGATTACGTAAGTGTCAGGCGATCGTAAGGGGCAATGTCGGACAAGTCGCAAAACGGAGGGAAAAAGGCGGTCGCCAAGTTCTTTGAATATTCGTTCACGTCTGCATATTCCTCCTCGGAGTGATTTTCCCGAAGTACCACGACTTCCGATCGACTTGGATTCGGATCAAGTTTCAAGGACAAAGAGGATACGAACGAGCACGTGGTACCTACCGCGACCGAAGACGGTTCTCTCAGATTTTCGACATGAAATTCGCGATGAAAAAGGCGCATATTCGTCATCAGCGTACTGTACGTGCACGTAATTGCTGTATATGCATCGTGCGTGCGTGAATGAACAAACATCTATTAGACTTACCGCACTTTTATATCACACACACGGATGATCCCTCGTTAACTGTCTGACGGTCCGATTGCGAATAACAGGCTCGATCGATGCTCAAACACTGGCTGGTCTCAAGAGTTGCGAGTTCGTCGTATTTTAATGACTGATGCAACCGACGCGTACATCGAGACAAGTCGCTAGATGACACTACCAGCGCGTGATTTTGGCCGCGAATTTTCATAAGCGATATTGGAATATCCGATAAATTTGTCGTTTTCGAAGTAGGCTTGTTGCTATCAAGTGAATAAAAAATAATGAATAATATAGCGCAACAATTTTGTCTCGACGGAAATGTCAGTAGATTTTAATGATTCACGACTGTTCTGACGACCATTTTACTTAAATCGTAAACAAGCGTTGAAAAGGATATAAATAGCTTGATTATCATCAAGGAACAGCAAAAACTTCTTCGGTGTGCGTGCATGTAAAACGTTTCACAGACTTCGATAAATCTTGTTTCCTTCGAAATACAGATTTTAAAAGTTCTGATCGATTCACTTAGGTTGGGTTAGATCAGGTTAGGTCAAAGTAAAGTTAGGTTAGAGGTAATGACAGAAACTGAACATCGTGATGGACACACTGAGACTAGTTGCAAGCTAAATTATCGAGGATAAGATAGAGATTTTCATCTGAAAAAAAGGAATAAAATATACGGACAGTCTTGAAATACTTTACTTAGATATGGTAAATGTCACAAAAGGCATCTTGGTCGAATGGTACGTTTGTAGAAAAATTGCGTTAATAAGGAGGTAGTAACGAGGTAGTAATGAGAATTTAAAGACTGACGGAGGGTGATTTCATTCTTTGTAATCCAAGTCTTCAGGTATGCTGAATTGTTTGTTGAAGTCCCCTACGGAAATGCCAAATTTCTTCTTGCACCAGCTCTGGATAGCAAAGATATTATCCGTCCATATATTGATCGCTTCCTTATACTTCTGTCAAAGTACCATTTATATATTTATTTGGTCAAAACTTTTCTCAACATATTTTTCAATAATACCTCTGCTTTCTTGCCCATTTCCGTGATCGTTTCTGGATCAATCTCGCTGAACTGACTAATTTGCTGTTTTATTAGCTGCTCTTCTTCTGTCAATTGTTCCACCTCTTGCAACAATTTCATTCTCTCTTCTGTGTTGTTCTTCAATTCCTATGTGATAAATTCTTGTTGTGACGTATTTGCAAGAAAGAAATTACTCTATATAAATGTATTCCAGATAGTATGTTTTGAAAAAATGATCATTTTAAAATCAGATTAAAATCTTGATATCATCCTGGATGTGCTTAGAACATCCTGAAAATATTTTCAATAATTCTGGAAAACTTGCTAGTGCAAGTATATTAAGGTATATTTGGCAATTAATCCAACTATGTATCTCACTGATATATGGTATGATAATTAGAACAAAATATTTGCAAACATGTAACTTATACTTAAGTAGTATCGTATAAAAATTTCAGCAACACCTTCTCTTTCATGATCTCTTCATTCAGTTTCTGAAGCCTAAATTCTGTCTCAACTAGTTTCTTGCTGGTATCAGCTATTATACGCTCAATCGCAGTAATTTTTTCTCTGTGAAATATTGCTCATTGAAGCATTCCTATATTTTCATATAGTTCAAACAATACAGTCAGTCTAGAATATTACCCCGGGAATCTCCAAAAGTAAGTGGAAGTGCCGATTTTTTCAGCTCGCACTAAGTCATCATCTACCAAGGCTTGTAATATATCTTTGACAGATTGCACCACAATACCCTTCTCCTTTAGCGCAATATTCTCGATCTCCTTCAATGTGAAGAATTCTCTCTTCTGATAAAATATCTGTAGCATTCGAATGCGTTTCTCATCGAGAGAGACTCCTCTTCGCTTTGACATGGTACCTGAGATATACATGAATACAATATCAAAAACACTTGTATAATGTTACACAAATTGTGTTTTTAGCGATGCAGCTATGAAACAGTTTCTTCTGCACTTGGATGACACAAGCGCATTAGGAAAGAAATTCATAATTCAAGATCTGGACGAGAGACATTTGTTCATATCTGCCGATATATTGGACACTTTGCAAGCTAAAGTGGATGATTTGATGGATCAGATATCCTTTCCATTAGCAGAGAAAGGAATGTGAACATTTACGCGAAGGAAGAAGATATCATTGTTGCAGTTTGAAATCTCAAAGAATGGCTGCTCGCGAGTCTGGTAGAATCAAGGATGCATATCAAAAGAGGGTGCTTGATGATGCCGCACGTAAACGCCGACAGAAGAAAGCCTTGGAGGCACTGGAACAAGATAACTTTCATGATGATCCACATGCTGACTTGGGTAAAGGCCAGACAGATGCGCGACAGACTCCCTCACATACGAACAATTAATGATATTCTTAACTTCATTCTTATTTCAGTGATGAGTAAGAAAGTACCGAAATTTCAAGAGACTTTGGACAGCAGGGACGCCAGTAGGAAGAAGAAGACTCGATCTGCAGAGTACTATAAACAACGTTTTCGCAAAACTTTTGCCCAATTAGTGGAAGAGGATCTCAATGTGAATCCAAATCCTCCGAATTATGCCTGTGCTCAAGCATCACCGTCTCGTTTCCCCGATAGACACTTTTGCGCTGTCTGTGGTTTTCCTAGCAATTACACTTGCATACCTTGTGGTGCCAGATATTGCTGTGTCAAGTGTCTAGGTACTCACCTCGATACGAGATGCTTAAAATGGACAGCCTGAGGTTATTTTGTCTTTTATATTTATACTGTATAAAACAATTGTCAATATACTATATATAATTCAGAGTCATCTCTTTTGTTAATAGCAGTTATATGTACACACGTGTGTGTGTGTATGTGTATATGCATGCGCGTGCGCTGTGTATCCTTTGAAAAAATTCGACAATCAAGAATACAAAAGATAATCAAAATGTATTATTTCAATAATGAAAGGCAAACGCTTTCTAGATGAAGATATATAAATTTCGAAATTTTGTTGCACATACCTCGTGTAGTATATTCAATATATTAGAATTGTTGGAAATGCTTTTAGTGATCACTTTGTGCGAGTCGATGAATATTTTACTGTACAGGTATGTTACGTGAGTAGTAACCAATGAATCTGTGTATGCAAGTTACTGTGTAAACAATTTAATTCTAGGTTGGATTTGACAATGTGGCAACACAGTCAAAGTCATACGTGTGTTATCACGTGCCCGTGTGAAATAAGGGACATTTATATTACAATTTTTATTTTAAAAGAGCAAGAAATGTAAAGAGTAATTGAGCAAACATCTAGTAATATCATATATTACAAGTGATCTAACTTGTGATATTAGATATTTTTAGTCAGTCTACTATCTATTTGCTTGAATTAAAGTTTTTGATAATCTGAGAAAACAGTGACAATATCTCAAATGTTTCCTTTTTATATTTTATATTACAAATAAAATTATTTCTGACCTGTTGTTGAATTTAGCTATTTGAAAAACAGTTGTTCAATCTGGAGGCGCATTTGCATCGCGCAGTCGTACTACTGAATATAAAGAATATAAAGTTTTTCTATCTGTTACTGAAGTATTACTTAAAGAGAAAGAGAGAAAAAGAGATGAAAAAGATTTACAACTTGCTATAATTTAGGTGAAATAATAGTCTATAATAATTCCATAAAATTTTGCAACGATTGGTTATATCCAATCGTGCTGTGTCGAATTCTTTCTTTCTTTTTATAACTAGCTCTGGGGGAAATGAATATCCCATTCACCATACACCATTCCTTATGAAAATGCTGTGCTGAATCAGAGAGGAACGTGAGAGCGACCAACATGGTGATTTCGACGACACCGACTTTCAGCACTGGGAAAGGGCGCCATCTGCATCCATTTTGAGAAGGGAACTACGATGCTACATCCACTTTCAGGTTTCGGCGGTAAAACCTGTATGTGGTGGCAGTCCGTGCTACATCCATTTTTAGGCGGTTTATGTCCGTACTACAACCATAATAGCGTATTTGACAAGCACGGTCTCGCACATTGTTACGCATTTATAATATGAATTAACATGTTAACATGTGCAAAAAAAAAAAGAACTGACTGATTGTGTATGATTAATATCATGAAGATCATACGAAGTGTCCGTAATTAGCTGCCAATCCGAAATGTGAGAGTAGATTGGGTTGAGACAAACATAAAAGTCCTATACCATTTTGCGAGATTCGCAATAATTATCGAGTTATTAATGACAGAAATCTGAGAAGTAAAAGCGCGCCGACATAGACTACGTTTACACGACTTCTAACTTCGACTTAGTAACTACCGTAGTTAGTGCAGTCTCGAATCCGATTAGAGTATATTTTTAGATCTAAAAGAATATACCAATCGAATCAAAGAATTCACTAACTACGGTTGTTACTAATCCGGATTAACCTTGCCGTGTAAACGTAGTCATTGATGGTACAAAAAGCGTTGCAGCTGCTCGGGACAGCGATCATGAATCTTTTCCCTAGCGTGAACTAATAAAAAGTGAAAGACTTCTGTGAATCAGTGAAAAATGAAAAATTTTATATGAATTTGTGAAAATCGAAACATTTCACACGACAATTGAGTCGTTCAACATGGCAGTTGCACGTTCTGGATAATTCAATGAATACCACAGAAATCAAAATGATCAAAATAATAATGTCAGTGTAGTCCGAAGGATATTACGTGACACGCAAAATCCGTTTGATATAATATCCAAAGAAAATGTTTCAAAATATGTATGTACAGGTAATATAAACTTTATGCACCGACGAGATATACTACAAAGACTGATGGCCTTACGGGATTTAGCTTACCAGAGAAATTTCCCTGGTGAGGCACCCGAGCGAAAAAGACCGTCTCGCATTTAGCGCAGTAAAATTTAATGGGAACTAATACTTTTCAATCCTTTTCTTCGGACCAAAAAGATTCAGAATTCAGACATATTCAAAATGTCAATACTTTTTAATACGTTTCAATTCGACATTTTATATAGGAAAGCAGGACGAAGGGAATGGGATGCGGGCAACGATACATCATGCGTCTCCAGACATGTCAAATCGTTTATTATAGAGGAGACTTTGATACGGCAAAATGTATTCGAATATTTAATCGTCCCACGGACCACTTATATATAATAAAAAAAAAAAATTAACGCGGACAAATGAACGATTCGTATCAATTTTTCCTTTTCTTATAGAGCAATGAAAGAGTAAATCAGTATCAAAAATCGAATACCGATTAATACCATAAATTAGTGTCAGAAAATTGTCCAATGACAATTTGTTCTCATTTTTCAGGTAGTTACCGCTGTAATTTACACAACAAATTAACACAGTTAAACGAACGATTCGTACCAATTTTTCTTCTCTTATAAAGAAATGAGAGAATAAATCAGTACCAAAAATCGGAGGCTGATCAATACCTTATTTATTCATCAAATTAACGCGGACTAATGGACGATTCGTATTAATTTTCTGTTTTCTTATAGAAAAATGAAAGAGTAAATCAGTACCGAAAATCAAATATCGATTAATACCATAAATCAGTGTCAGAAAATTGTCCAAGCGCAATGACAATTTCTTCTAATTTTTCAGGTACTTACCCCTCTAATCTTATTCAACAAATTAACTTGGATAAACGAATGATTCGCATCAATTTTTTTTGTCTTTTAAAAAATGAGAAAATAAATCAATATCAAAAACCGAAGACAGATCAATACCATAAATCAATGTCAAGAAAATTGTCCAAGTACAATGACAAGTTGTTTTCATCTTGCAGGTACTTACCCCACTAATTTACTCAACAAATTAAGTTGGATAAAAGAACGATTCGTATCAATTTTTATTCTCTTATAAAGAAATTAGAGAATCAATCAGTACCGAAAATTGAAGACCGAACAATATTTAATTTATTCATCAAATTAACGCGGATAAATGAACGATTCGTATGAATTTTTTCTTTCTTATAGAGAAATGAAAGAGTAAATCAGTACCAAAAATATCGAATATCGATTAATACCATAAAACAGTGTCAAAATATTGCCCACGTGCAATGATAATTTGTTCTTATTTTTCAAGTACTTACTCCTCTAATCTTATTCAACATATTAACTCGGATAAACGACCGATTCGTATCAATTTTTTTTGTCTTATAAAAAATGAGAAAATAAATTAATACCGAAAACCGAAGACAGATCAATACCATAAATCAATCTCAAGAAAATTGTCCAAGCAATGACAAGTTGTTTTCATCTTGCAGGTACTTACCCCACTAATTTATTCAACAAATTAAATCGAATAAAAGAACGATTCGTATCAATTTTTATTCTCTTATAAAGAAATTAGAGAATCAGTCAGTACCGAAAATTGAAGACCGATCAATATTTAATTTATTCATCAAATTAACGCGGATAAATGAAGAATTTGTATCAATCTTTTTTTTTTCTTTTATAGAGAAATCGAAGACTAAATCAGTATCGAAAACCGAATATTGATCAATACTATAAATCAGCGTTAGAAAATTGTCCAAGTGCAATGACAAGTTGTTTTCATCTTGCAGGTACTTACCCCACTAATGTATTCAACAAATTAAATCGGATAAAAGAACGATTCGTATTAATTTTTATTCTCTTATAAAGAAATTAGAGAATCAGTCAGTACCGAAAATTGAAGACCGATCAATATTTAATTTATTCATCAAATTAACGCGGATAAATAAACGATTCGTATGAATTTTTTTTTCTTATAGAGAAATGAAAGAGTAAATTAGTACCGAAAATTGAATATCGATCAATATCGTAAATCAGTGTTAGAAAATTGTCCAAGTACAATGACAATTTGTCCTCATTTCTCAGGTATTTATCCCTCTAATTTACTCAACAAATTAACTCGAATAAACGAATGATTCGTATCAATTTTTCTAGTCTTATAAAGAAATGAGAGAATAAATCAGTACCGAAAATTGAAGGCCGGTCAATATTTAATTTATTCATCAAATTAACGCGGATAAGTGAACGAGTCGTATCAATTTTTTTTTCTTGTAGAGGAATGAAAGAGTAAATCGGTACCGAAAATTGAATATCGATCAATACCAGAAATCAGTGTCAGAAGATTGTCCAAGTGCAATGACAATTCGTTCTCATTCCCGAGTCTTTCCCGAGTCGAAATATTAATTCTACATTGATCCTGCAAATTGCATCCAATTTGAAAAATCAATGCAGAATATCTAAATGCGCAATAGTGAACAAGCTTTGTCCTACCTGAACGTTACATCTGGCTACTCTCGCAGTCTCGCCCATGATGAGTCTTCAACAGCGACGTATTCCGCAGTTATTTAATACTCGTTTATCTCGATAATGTATATGCACTTAATCCTTATATTCTTAATTTAAATTAGCAATTTTTGTTGATGTTGATTATATGTTCGCTTAACAGCGCAAGAAAGAGAACAAAGATAAAAACGTAAATAGAACTGCCTTTGTTAGAACTGCGTGTGAGATAAATATATAAGGATTAAATAATCATATAAGAATTAGAGGAAATGGGAGATGAAAACACTTTTTATTCTCATCATTCTTAAAGTTTTTTTTCCTTTTTTCTTCTCTCTTTTTTTCTTTTCTTTTTTCTAATGAGAATGATGAGAATTGTAGCTCTCAAAAGAGCTGAAGCTGCAAAAAGACAACGGTTATGTCTAATAATGCTGTTTCACTAATAGATATTTTAATTCAGATTCGGTACAATAAGAAAGATAAACAAGAATGAGAAACGGACATTCTAGCAGATTCTAAACGAAAACAGCAATCTGAGCATTATTAGACGAATAAAAATCAACACTTGTAAAATTTATATCAGATTTTAAGATCATTATTCATAGTTTTCTAAATTATGTGCAACTTTTTATTGAGAACATAATTAAGAATTTGTATTCATAAACCTTAGCTTGCCTCAGCAACCTTGCTTGAATAGACATTCATATTTTATGAGAAAAGAAAAGTAGAACTCATGTTACGTGAAATTAGGTTAACGAATAATCAAATCTCAAGCTATTTTATCATTTTTCAGATAACCTATGAATGCTGATCTAATTTCGACTCGGGTATATCCTTACTTCGAGTAAGGTCCGTTAAAATCAGAAATATTCTGCGTAATAATAATGACTCAAGGTACCTCGAATACCATACATGATGTATCGCTGTCCACGTCTCTCGGCGCTCTCCAAGTCCTCTCTCCATCTTGACTTCTCGATCCGATGTCCTCCTTCTGGTTACTCCGTCGCAGCACCCCCGGATACTCCATCGTAACACTGGCGACGACACTGACTCTAGCTCTAACACTCGCGCAAGTAAGATTCGGGGACAAAGAAACGCGTATTAACCGACACTCGTACTACTCTGCGTCGCGGTATGCGCATCGTTCGTCGGCCCGAGGCGCAATCCTTGTCCTTTCCGCAATCACGGAGTCATATATAAGCGTACGAAAACAAACAATCGGGAAGGCACGGTTACCCCCCATCTTGCCGATCAGTGCTGATGCCTGCGTCATCCGTTAGCTGAAAATGAAAACAACTCGTGTTTTCAAAGCATGCCTGTGAGAGACTCGCTTCAAACTTCACAATACTTGTTTACGTCTGTTCCAAGAATCATATTACGCCGAATTCAAATGTCATGTCTCTGTTGACATGACATACACGAGATTTGCGATCGCATCATTGATCTTTCTTTGGACAAGAAAATCCTGAGGAACGCTGTTCGAGAATATCACATTTTATGTTTCAGGTACCTTGCAGATTATCGAATCCGATGTAACAGATCAGGGAAAGTATGAATGCGTCGCTATGAATAACGCACACGGAGTACTCCAAGTCAATCACGTTATATGTGAAACATACATATATTTAATATTATATAAAACTTACCTTTTTAAACAAAAAGGTAAAAAAAAGGCGCCAAGTACAAGCGCAATACGTATTGTGTTATTTTTAGAAGTATCAAACTCAAATTATTCTTTTTATTGTATATATGTGTACATAAGTTTTTACAAGTAAAACTTATAACTATAATAAAACTCTGCAACACTTTTCTACTGTACGAAAGAAGTGATATATTAGAACAGTAGCGCCAACTGAGAAACCTAACATATATATATGATTATTGTATACTTAACTTACTATTTTTAGAAATCTCAAATTCAAATTATTTTCTTTTTTAAGATATATATTATGTACATAACATAAGTTTTTATAATATATGTACATAAACTTTTAAAAATTATATCGTGTTATAAAAATTTAACACGTTTGTTAATAATGTTCAATATTAAAAAAAAATATCTTTTTAAAGGTTATGTTATTCAAAATATTCAAGAAAACCTAGCTACAAAAAATGTTCATAACATAAATTTTTATAAGTAAAATTTATCATTATTTATTAGAACACTGAGTTATATGGTTATTTTACTTGTTATTGTAACAAATTAATTATTATAGCAATGCAATAAAAAATATTTGATACAAAAAATCTTGGCGCGGCTGCACCAAAAACTATATCGAACTAAAACTTGTTTAATACATATATGACAGCATTTTTATTATAATATATTCTATAATGAAGGTTTATAATTTATTTATTATAATACTATATAAATTTAAATAAAACATTATACCGTATATCTATAAAGAGAATTTACAAGCACAGCTTATTATAATAAAAATGCTGTCATGTATGTATTAATCAAGTTTTAGTTCGATATAGTTTTTTAAAATCAAATTAGATATTATTGACATTTCGTCAATTATAATAAGAATAACATCTTTGAATAAGAAAATATCAAAATATGTAGAATATATGCACATTCGATATGTATATTCTATACATGTAGTATTCTATACTAGTGAAGGTTTATCATTTATTATAATACTATATAAACTTAAATAAAACATTACACCGTATATAGAGAGAATTTACAAGTACATTTTATTATAATTACATAATATTATAATTATAATTTATTATTATTATATATACGAGAGTAATTGCAGATTCATAAAGTGTCTATGATTACTAGTCGGATGGTAACGGATCGTGAATGCCGAGCGCAAAATTCCGACTTCTTATTCCCGGAAAATTCGTCAAACGTCAAACAAAGGCAAAAAGTGTCGTCGCTCGCGAGCCGATCAACACAATCGGCGCGATGTAAACATTGCGGGCCTCGGCGGCGGTTGAAGCAAGAGAGACTTGCCCTTGGGCATCTTTTCTTTTCTCGAAGGTTCCCGGGCAACGAGGGGAATGCGAGAAGGCCTTTCAACTGTACGCGACATTGATTTACTACTTATTAATTACTGAAAATAAAGAAAATAATTCTGTCGAAGCATCGGATATTTGTTAGCTTTATGTTAATTAAAAAGGAATGTGTACGATTAGAAAATATGTTAGCAACTAATTGTACAGAATGTCAAAGTTGTTGTAACGCCATTTTCGGAGAATAATTAAAGGTCATGGTAGCGTTAAAGAGTGGAATTTCATCTCATGCGAATTTTGTCTCGTTCTTATTAAATATTAGATTATCCGCTGCAGACAATAACTCTTCTACTTTTCATCTAATATTCAATGATAATAAATAACATTTAATTGCATTCGTTTGGCTTTTTTTATTTAAAAAATAAAAAAAACATATACCAGGGTGAGATTTCACCCATGACAACATCAACCTGATTTTCTTTGATGCTTTTTTTGAAAGTTCAAATATTTCGTCGACTCGCGGGATATTTATAATTGGAGTCTCGTCGCGTTAACATGTGCTCCTCCGAGCGGATCGAATGCTCACCGACGGCCACTGTCAGTGTCACGAGCGAATGTCTGGAGCGGACGGGATGCTGAGTTGAGAAGCAGGATGAAGGGCACGGGACGCGGGCAACGATACATAATACGTCTCCAGACGTATCAAATCGTTTATTATACAGGAAACTTTGATACGGCAACATATATGTAGAGGATTTAATATTTAATATGTACTTTTATTTTTCCTACTCCCCCCTGCTCTTTTTAGACCTTCGGGCATAGAGATAGTAACTATGGTTGCAGCACGAACATAAACCGCCTGAAAATGGATGTAGCACGGACTTCCACCACATGAAGATTTTATCACCAAGACCTGAAAGTGGATGTACCATCGTAGTTCCCCTCTCAAAATGGATGCAGATGGCGACCTTTCCCAGTGCGGAAAGTTGATGTCGCAGAAAATGTGTTGGCTGCTCTCAGGTTTCTCTCTGGTTGAATTGAGAGGCGCCCACTGTACACTAAAGCCTTAGATTTAAGAAAAAGCTTAAAATAGGCGGTGTCCCACTTGCTGATTGGCTGATTGGCTGACCACCATATTGGTCCTATAATAGGTTTTGTTTTCTATTGCTGAACTGACTGCACTAACTTGCACTTATTCTCTTCTTCTCTCCTTTTCACTAACTCCTAGATGTCTAACTATTTTTTTTATGTTCCTTAAGTGAACACTAGTTCAGCGATAAAAAACAGACCTAAAGAATCTTGTGTAAAACCATTAACGAGGTAATACCACAGTATATATCATAGACATAGTATACCTAGACTGCGCGTTCTCCCAAATTTCAAGGGTGGGGATATAGCTAGAAGTAGAAAAGGATGCACTCTGTTTTTACCATAGGCTTAAGGCTCGTCTACATTAGCTGTAAGAGTAAGGCTGTAAGGTTGCAAGACACGAAATGAAATATTTTCATTCGCTGACAGCTTACGTTACAGCCTTACAGCCTTACTCTTACAGCTATTGTAGACGAGCCTTTATACCTCGTCTACAGGTCATTCTACAATACGTGTCGTAAGTTGTAAGCTGTAAAAACTGACCAATTATAGCCGATTAGTTTTGTAATAATCGACTGTGATTCGCCAATTCTTACGACTTACAACTTACGACACGTATTGTAGAATGACCTTTCAATAGAAGTCGTAGAGTCGTAAGTCGTAGAAATTGACCAATCATAGTCCGCTAAGAGAAAAATAATCGACCGCGATTGGTCAATTTGTACGACTTACGACTCTATGACTTCTATTGTAGACGAGGTATAAAGGCTCGTCTACAATAGCTGTAAGAGTAAGGCTGTAAGGCTGTAACGTAAGCTGTCAGCGAATGAAAATATTTCATTTCGTGTCTTGCAACCTTACAGCCTTACTCTTACAGCTAATGTAGACGAGCCTTTAAGGCCTGGTCTACAATAGGTGTTATAAGCTGTAAGCCGTAAGGACTGACCAATTATAGCTGATTATTTTTGTAATAATCGACTGTGATTCGCCAATTCTTACGGCTTACAACTTACGACACATATTGTAGATCAGGCCTATGTCTATGGTTTTACCATAGACAATAGTATATCTAGACTGCGCGTTCTCCCAAATTTCAAGAGTGAGGGTATCTCTGCAAACAAACTTGATGATACGATACAACAAACTGTAATGGTTGTTACTTCTAATGTAACAGGGAAGAGAAAATAGAAAAACATACGGATATATAATTTTATTGATCATTTAGATCAAAAAAATATTATACTCGTTTATTTATGTATATTAAGCTCTTGACAAGCCGAACTAAAATCATCTTATAATTTATCACTTTTCAGCATTATAACTTTGAGAAAATACATAAGCTTAAAAAAAAAGACTAGAAAAATATTAATAAACAAAATGTTACTTTACATTTATATCTATTATAGGAACATTCAAAATAGTAAGCAAAATTGCTTTCAGTCTTTTTTGAAATAAATGCAGATAATTATATAAAAAAACTGTTCAATCGCACAGTTTAAAAAAATAATAAATAAAAAAATCAATTGTAAGTTAAATCTTATACTAATTATATATTAGTATAAGATTTAACCAGAGAAAAAAAATTCTTAATATATTTCATTGGAAATTTATCTTCTTCTGGATGTTGTCTCTTTGACTTTCTTCGTTCGAGATTTCTTCGCTCGAGATTGGTTTTCTTCAATTGCAGTCGATTCCGCAGGGCTTTCTGTCTCTTCTTTCTTTACATGTTTTCTTTTTCCATCTATCTGTTCAGTTTCTTGTGGTTGAGATCCAGAATCAGGAAGAGAATTGCTGCCTGCAGGATTATTAGAATTCTCTACCGCAACTGAAAGCTCCAATACCATTACAGATTCAGATTCCTGCAAAGTACCCGGCTGAAGTTCTATAACACCAATTTGTTTGTCAGGATTTGTGTTGTTAATGTTTGACTGAAACGTAACCAATGAAGGTAATAATTGAGAGACTGATGAAAATTCTGACCCAACTCCACTTATATTAGCTAAGGAACGTAAATGTAATGAAGATTTTTTGAGTTTAGTTTGCTTTTTAATTTCTTTTTTTATGTTTTTCTCCGAAAAGTCGTTATCTGTAAATATATCCCTATTTATGGGCCAAATGCCGGTGGTTTCAAATCCAGTACGTATATTAGACCGTGTTAACACCATCTGAAATATTTCTTTAACCATGCCTGGTATATCAGAGACTGTTACATTCTTTCCTGAATTTGCTTCAAGCCATTTGTCTAATATTCTTCCGAAACGCTTTTGGAAAGGTTGAATAACCGATTTCTCAATGGGCTGAAGTTTCCCTGAACAATGAGGAGGAAATGCTAGCAAAAATATGCCATTTTCGTTGCAGAAATTTATAGCATCAAACGACATATGAGATTCATGATTATCCAACACCAACAACACAGGCTTTTCTGTCGTAGCCCCAGTATACTCACAAAAGTGCTTGATATATGTAAAAAAGTCAAAACGAGTCATTGAAGCTGATGGATTTGCACAACCAATAGAACCATGAGGACTATTTCTTAAGTACTCATCTGAGAAATTTTCTTTCGGAAAGATAAACATTGGTGGTACAGTCTTTCCAAGAGCATTAACTGCAAAACAGATTGTAACCAAAGGTACTTCCTTTGTGACTCTGTTCATGAGGTATCTATTTATTTCCTCGTCGGAAGTTTTGGCCTTGGGAAGCATACTGAGCTCTATTTCATCGACGTTATAAATATTTTCGGCTGTAAAGTTAGCCTGTTCATAAATTCTCTCCAATTCATCATAAAATGGATCGACAATTGATTTCGTATATTTCATAAAATGTGAATCATTTATTTCATTAACTCTGAATGGCAGTTTTGGATTTCTTTCCTTAAAATTTACCAGCCAATCTCGGCCAGCTTCACCTTTAATTTGCCATCCTTTAGGTATCATGATATCCTGATTTGTTGCAAAATCATATGCCAATATCTTAATATCTTTATAAGTAAAGCCAAAAAAGATATTGTTAAGATCCCACAGAAAATCAATTAATGTTTGTTCCTGTTTAGGATTAAATACTTGTCGACATGGAATATATCCAGTCTTAGGCTCACAATCTGATTTTTGTTCTTCAGTTTCACGAAATTGTTTTAATTTTTTTATATATCTTAGAAGCGTCATATATTGGACATCATGCATTTTGGCAGCCTTAGGAATTGATATGCCTTTGTTAAAAACATCATCAGCCGCTTCTTTATATATCTCATGAGGGATGATTCCTCGTTTTGTTTTTCTTCTATATGTTCTCATTCTAAAATATGTACATGTGTATATATTTATATATATACATATACATACATACACACATATATATGTGTATATATATATATATATATAAAGAAAATACAATGCAATTTAATGTAATCGCAAATACAAACACTGTACATATACATATAAACTATAAGGTATACTTGTACTTACTATACTGTACGTACTGTATTATTGTATCCTAGTATACAATAAAATTTTGAAAGTGAAATTTGCAAAATTATCAGTTTTGTTTTATCAACATTCCACTTGTTATGGCGAAATATCTTGTCTCGTCTCGTATAGACGTAACGATTACTACACGGTGTTGCGATGTCACCGCCTTCCTTTGATTAATCCCGATCCACAACAAATGAATCAACCCTTTAATTCTGACCTATAATAAATGTAACGGGTCTTTAGTCTGTTGTTCAATGACCAAAAATGTGTTTCGACTAAAAATGTATCCCGTTGCTATTTGAAACTGTAATTATGAAGTTTTAAAAAACCTAAACAGATCTTAGGTGGTAAGGCAGCATGGAGAAAACGCTTTTTGCAAAAATTACAGAGCTTAGAGGCAAAACGATTAAAGGCTCACAGAACCTATTATGGACTAGGACTAAAGACTTATTACACAATTTGCCGTAATATATAAAATCAGACCCACGCGATCAAAAAGGGAACGTGAAGGAAGTTGCGAGAATAAAAACAAGTTTTTACAAAACCTGTTCCAAAATCGATTTTGGAAACTTTAGAATCTTGGTTATAATGTTGGTAAAGGCATCAAACCAACTTGGGGATACATTCAATAATTGATCAGCTGATTTATGCGAATCGACTTTACAATCAGGAGATTCAATAATCGAAATAATAAGTAATAAAAAATTTATCCATTTCTCTGTTTAATATTGCAAAATTAATAACTAAAACCAAGTGTATAGACAGAAACAATACATGACTGTGAACGTGCAAGCGTGATCAGCTGACCAATTACAGAACGTATCTGAGTTAGTTTAAACCTACCAACCTTATAATTAAAGCCAGCGGCACACGGTGCTTGTTTCATGCTGGATTGCTTGCTGAATGAAAATATTGCGTTCTGATTGGTGCATTTTCATCCATCTTCGGAAATGCACCAATCAGAACGCAGTATTTTCATCCATCTTCGGAAATGCACCAATCAGAACGCAGTATTTTCATCCAGCAAGCAATCTAGCGCGAAAACAAGCATCGTATGCCGCTGACTTGAGACCAGAATTTCCGAAACTTTTTAACGACAATGTCATTAGTATAACGCATCGTTGCCCATCTTTTCTGCTATATATTATACTTGCGCAATAACAGTGTCGTTATCGTTAACAAGTTACAGAATCTTGCTATAAATGAATGATGAATACCGACGTTAGTCTATACAACAATGGCTGCATTCAGCAGACTCAACAGTTGGACATTACTAGATTTTCCACTGAATCTCGCTCCTGATTGGTAAATACTTCTGGGTCTATGAGAAATCTAAAAGAATGCTTCAATCATAGATAATAATCACTAAGCGCTCTCTGATTACTTTGTTCTACTGAACGCGGCTAATGGCTGCATTCAGCAGCTCAACAGTTGGACAACATTACTAGATTTTCAACTGAATCTCGCTCCTGATTGGTAAATACTTCTGGGTCTATGAAAAATCTAAAAGAATGCTTCAATCATAGATAATAATCACTAAGCGCTCTCTGATCACTTTGTTCTACTAAACGCGGCCAATATTACATGGGACGCATTGTGGAGTGGTCATCACTTTCTGCAGGTGACTGACAGAGTGCGCTGACAACAGTAAAGGCACATATTCTCGCGGGATGGCATCGGCTCGGAGAGTGGACACACGCACGTAACGTTACGCATCGCGACGCAACGTAGTCATTGAGAACGTAGTCAGTCGATCCGAGGAGAACGTTATTTTTCCGCAGCGAGAGGACACGCACCGTTGTCTATGTGTGATTATCGTGCATCGTCACGCTATCGCTGAATTCGACGTCTAGGTTATAATTCACGAGCGCGCGCGCGCGCGCGCGTAAAGTCGGGGTAATAACCGAGTAAAGCGGAGTGAATAAGAGAGAAAGATAGAAGGTAAAACAGGGGAAGAGAGAGAGAGAGAGAGAGAGAGACAGACAGATATGGTATATGGTTAATATATCGATCTTTTGTTATTTCCACGCGAAATGTTCGTGCGAGCGATAAGAGCGTGACAAGCAGAAAGAGCACGAGAAAGCGAGAAAAAAAAAGAAGAGAGAGAGACAAACGCGGATAGAGAAAGGAGTGAGAGAGGTTAGACGCTGTCAGGATTTCTCTCCCCGAATTACGATCGTCGCCGAGATCCGTGCAAAAATTTGACGACGTTTACGAGTTTTCCGTAGCATATATCCTGGTATTCGCGAACGTTTCCATACGCTCGTATCACCCGGTGCCTGTTCAGACCTTGTCGTCTGGGAACGAGTCATCCGCGTCGTCGGTTCTATCGCGTTTCTCGTTTGTCAACAGTTTCGTATGCGGGAGCGTAAGCCTCGTGTGTGTAACGGCGCGAAAATCAAACTACCGTTGTCTGTAGGAAGACACGGTCTACCCATCGAACATACGCTATGTAATATTGTAAAAACAATCCTGCAACGACAGAGGACAAATCAAGCACCAAGCTCGTGTTGGTGACTCGCTCTGTCTAATCATGACGATTAGACAGAGCGAGAAGATCGATCGAATACTTGTGCCGATCGACACGTCGCGTTAATTAACGACTATAAATTATCGTAGCGTTCGGCAAACTTTACACTGGGATAAGTAAAGTAACGGATCAAGTGATAAGAGATAAAGGGATAGACAGCAAACGGTAGGAGGAGGAGGAGGAGGAGAAGGAGAGAGGAGAGGAGAGGAAAGGAGGAATCAGTCCGCGCAGAGAGGAGTAGAGTCAAGTTAAACAGCTGCTCCGTAAATCGCAGCGACGGGACGCGAGGACAAAAAATCCAATACGCAAATAAAACGCCGAGGAAAATCGAAACCGGTGTAATTTCGGTGAGTCCAGTTGCCACTTGGCAAGAACGTAGTCGTTCTTCGTTTCGCGCGTTTCTTCGACCGTACAGTCGTCGCGTTCTCGCACTCTATGGACCAGAAATCGAACTCTCGCCGTTTGCCGGCGAGATCAAAATCGCACTGGTTTCTCGATCCGCTTTCCGACGTCTCCGACGAGATCTGTGAGCATCGCGCAACCGTCTAATTTCAGAACCAACCGCCTCATCGCCAGCCGGACGCTCGTTTATTAATTATGACGACCCTGGACTCGCAGCTTGACGAAGGCATGTGCCATCTCGATAAACTGCCGCACGTGGAATGGGATAGTTCGACTCCCGGATCATCCAGGTGTACGTTCCCCGACGGGCTGAGTCCACTGGAGTGTCAGATGGCCGGTCATCCGTTCGACGGCGAAAGGCACACGATCGGTGAGCGCGGCGATTTACGAAAAAGAAAAGAAAGAATGCGTCGAGAGGTGCGCGAATTTATGAAGAAGTTAGTTAGAAATCAGAAGACAAAGTTTTATCACGCAAATCACCCGAGATACAATGTTATAAGTTCCAACGAAAATATGTGTGTAACAATTTTCTTATCCTCTTTCCTATTTATATTCTATAACGATCGATACTAGATCGATAATAACGCGCGTGATAATAAGAAGTGCCGCAAATATAGCTTCCACGATTTCATTTGTATCGATAAGAAGTGTAAATCTCAAGAGAAGCCTTTGCACAACAACAGGAATAACGTCTGGGCGTCTGATTCGAGATAGAAGTGGAAAAATAGCTGGAGGAAAATGCGAGGCGCATGAGCACTTTTGCATCGAGCTAATTCGCTCGGGCGATTGTTTGACTCTTTAATCTTTTATTTGCACTGCACATTTTTGCATGCACCCAGTGTGTTTTAAAGGTGTATCGGGCGGCGAGGTCGAGTCCCCCACATATTTCGTGGTTTGAAGCGAGAGATGTTGACTATAAAAGCAGAGACACCTGAAACGCAATTACCCGTTAAAATATATTGACATTACATATTACGGGCCAAATATAATTTTTAGCCGTATTGCATTACATTTATACGATATCGTATCACATTTCATTGCATTGCATTGCATTGCATTGCACTGTATGATATTGTATCGTATCATAACGTATTGTTCATCAATAGTATTAATATGCGCCGTATACTTTGTAATTTGACGGTGGGTTATTTGCGATCACAGGTATGCTCCGCAGACCAAACGGGCACGTACTGAAACCGGCGACTAAAGCGATCCTCGGGGAAAGAGAAATAGCATTTTACGAGAACTTGCAGACTTCCCAGGATCCTACAACGGCGCAACTGAAAAGTTTTGTTCCGTGTTACTATGGCACGACAGAGTTGAGGGTTTTCAATAAACGTAAGGCTTTTTATCAATAATCCTGGTACGTCGGTCTTTTGCGTAAGATAAGCTACCCGACTTTACTCGCAAACAGGTGCTTCAACAACACTTTCATAACTAAGGAAAATTTTCATTCGAGTAAATATTTCAATGCTTAATATTTCCTCATTTGTATTGTAACCGAAACGTCAGTCGGAGAATCCGGTTCAATGCTCTGTGAAATTTGATTTTATCGCATTCGACGGAAATTAATTATTCATCGACCAAGAGTAATCGTCATCGTATGAAAGATAACTGATTTACAGTCGAAAAGAATTCAGAACCGAGTTGAATCGAATTTCCTTATTAATTTAATACCAATCAGGAATGTCTTGTCGCTTTTTTTTTCTTGCATTTTTTATATTGTTCAGTTGTCGCTAATGGCTAATGATTCGATATGCAGGTACGAAGTTTCTCACGCTTAAGGATATCACGGAGGGCATGGCCGAGCCATGTGTGATGGATATCAAGATCGGCCGTCGCACGTGGGATCCTTTAGCCACGCCAGAGAAGAGGGCAACGGAAGAATTCAAGTATGCCGAATCGAAGCGTGCTTATGGTTTTTGTATAACCGGTTTTCAAGTATATTGTCTCTCCACTGGACGATTAAAAAAATTTGACAGAGATTATGGCAAGAAACTCGATGCCAAGGGCGTCGTAGAAGGTATCTGCTTTAGAGTTTTTAGGAGACATATACGAAGTCGATAAAAATATAAGACTGTTACGCCGGCGCAAAGCGAATGTACGGGATTCACACGAGTACTAGAGAGTTTATTTCAGGACATAGGGAGCTAGTGAGCTTTCTCTCTTTCTCTCTCTCTCTCTTTCTCTCTCTCTCTCTTTTTCTCTCTCTCGTTCTAGTCGCTCTTAAGTAACCGAGGTAGCGTGTCACAATCGCCCGCTACTCGGCTACGGCTAAGGTTAAGCACACGAGCCCCTTAACTCACTGGTGATTAGTCGAAAGTCAAAATTAGCGTGCTTTTCGATTTATGAATATCAATGGGAAAGCAGTCGCCGCCCGTATAGATGTGAATACCTGCAAATTTTATCCAACAGTATTTTTATTCTCTGGAACGCCGACGAAAGAAAGAATTATTATAAGCGATTCCCAGTAAATCTCATATCTGTCTGTTCTAAATCAAATGCGTATTCTTCTCGGTTTGCTGTCGTAACATCGCTTCGTACAATTTTCCGATTGCACTATACGCAAAACTATAGATTGATGATTCCGCTAACACGTCGGCATTCTAGAGGTAATGACAAATTAATCAATACGGTGTCGAAAAGAAAGAAAAGGAAAAATCAAATTCGCGACGTTCTACGATTTAGCGTTAAATTCCTAATAAGCTTCCGACATTTTGGAACCGCGTTCTAAATACCTTGTTCTTCTTGTCTTCACGCAGCGCTGGAAACTTTTCTAAACATAACACCCGAGAAGCCAACTTGTCGACCACTGATCACCAAGCTCCTGTCGATCCTGTGTCAGATCATGCTGTTCTTTCGCACGCAACGAAAGTATCGTTTCTACTCCAGTTCGCTCTTGGTAGCCTATGACGCCCAGAGATTACGGCACTGTCCTCCCGACGGCGACGACGATGATGATCCCGACGGCAGGAGTGAGTCCGCGTCGTGCAATCGCACCGTCGTCTCGAGCGCGAATGCGCCCCACTTGTCGCCGGCCGTTTCTGTTCCCACCGAGAGAACAGTGAAGAGAAGTCGAACAGAGGTGCCGTCGGCGAGTCCGCTCAAAAGGAGCGTAAGTCTCAGCACAGGATTCGTCTCTATCGAGACGATAGAGGACGAAAAGGTATCTAATCAGAGCGGATCTTGCAGTTCGGACACGCAGACTGATCGCCGGCTGTATCGGTCCAGAGTTCCGGCGATCACGTCGACCAAGGACGAGCGCGATTGGGTGAGAGTAAACATGATTGACTTCACGCACGTCTTCCCGGCGGACGACGATAATTCCTTGGATTTGAATTACCTAGAAGGTATCGAGAACTTGACCAACTTACTGGAATCGTTCGTACATCGTAAGCTCGACGGTCTCGAACGAGAGAACTCTCACGTTGGCGTGATGCTGTAGAGAGTCGTTCTCCTGAGATCGAAGACCGAATCGATGTGTGGTCACTCTCAGCGATGTCCCGACAGTGGACGGAGAGAGTAGTGTGTTTCGGACGAGAGCGGATCGGCGATATTTGCCGGCATTGTTATCGGACTTTTAGACTGTCCGGAGGAACGGAGAATGGACTAAGGGCACAGAGTAAATAGCGACAATCTCTTGACGTCGAAAACCGTCAAGTTGTGCCGAGTCGAAGGAGGGGGGGAGGGAGAGAGAGAGAGAGAGAGAGAGAGAGAGAGAGAGAGAGAGAGAGAGAGAGAGAGAGAGAGGGAGGGAGGGAGGGAGGGAGGGAGAGAGAGAGAGAGAGAGAGAGAGAGAGAGAGAGAGAGAGAGAGAGAGAGAGAGAGAGAGAGAGAGAGAGACAGACAGACAGACAGACAGACAGAGCAGATGCGCACGTTCACCGCGAAGAACAGTGAATTACCGTGGCAGCTCTTCCGAGAAAGCAGGATATTGGAGTCTGGATGAGGAAATCGAGAGGATCCTTCGGAGGACTGGCTTCTCTTTTTGGAAATTTCGCGACGTGTTGCCTCCCAAACGACCGGATTTCAGTAAAGGATCGCCAAATAGTAACGCAAACAGAGACGAGCCCACGCGTCGAACGTTTTTAAAAACGTTATAAAGAGAAATCCGCGCTACGTACGCGGATTTCTCTTTATTCTCACACGACGATTAATGGATTCCAAGCAACATTTGTAGAGTGTACTACGATAACTAAGATTTTTGTACTTTGCCACAAAAGAAAAAGAAAAGAAAGAAAATGTAATGCAATGTCTAGAGCATCTAGCGACTTTCATACATTCGATTCTCCACTCTTTTGGCGGTAAAAATCCAAACGATTCGAGTTGTACACAAGATTCAGTGCTGGACACAACCGAGAGAAAGATTAAGAAAAAAAAGAAAAAGAAGAAGGAGAAAGCACCTCATTGTAAATATTCCAACATCGCTCAAGTGACATTCATATGACGACAATAAGTCGCACTTTGTAAACCGCGAGCGAACGCGAGAGAGGTTTCTTTCGAAAAAGTGATGCAGTACACCACCACTACTGCGCGCGATTTGCCACGTTACAGATATTTATATTATACGCAGTACGTGATAAAAAGTGCAGATTATTGTAATTACAATAGCAGCAATAAACGATTACGATGTGAGAAGCGAAACGCGAGAATTCATTGAGCATCATTATCCATCGGTCGCTCGGCGCGCATAATTAAACGTAGACGTAAATTTAGATGGAAAGCAAACTCTGAGTTCGAGCTTCTTTTTGTTTCGTGCGACAAATGCCTGATAATAAGTGATATTTAGCGGCTACGATGCGTTCCCGTGCGCAATAGCAAACGAGCAGTTTTTAATAAAACGTCAAATAATAACAGAACAATTATCTTAACAACACTTGTTAAGCTCATTTCAGTGAGACAAATTACGTCGGAACGCACCGACACAGGCGGACTCGTATGATCGTATAATATTTTTATTCGCCATTCACTCATAAACAGTTTTTACACCGTCGCCGATCGGGCGCGTGCGCGCCGCCGCGCGACGTATATAATATAATCAACCGCGATAATAATTAATAATTTGCTTAATCTCTCGTAACACTTATAAGTAATGCGCGCGTTCCTGTATGCACACGCGCACGTGTATGTGTATGTATGAGAGTGCGCATGTGTACGTGCGTATGCACAGACACAAACACACGGTATGTTACATACGTACATACATATACACACATGTATATCGTTCGCACTCGTCGTCGTCCGCTACATCTTTTTTCCCTCTTGTTCTTTTTTTTCCTTTCTCACGCTTGCTTTACCAACACTCTCTCATCACCCTTCAATTTCAAGTGACAATTTCATCGGGGGACCGATCGGAACTATTTGGTATACACTACATCTTCCCGCCGCGCACCATTGTGTCAGTCACAGTTTCCAATTTTGTTGGAAGAACGAAGAAAATTCGCTCGTCAATTAAAAAGCTGTCACAATGCGTTTTTAAATAGAGACAAGAGGGAGCAACTCAACTCCCGTCAATCTTCCGTAAGATACGAAGGAATAAATGAAGGAGGAGGCGAAAGAAGCGGAGGCGCATCTCCATAGGTGAAATATCGTCGATCTTTTCGCGACTGACGGTCGCGAGGAGCGACAGTCAGTCACTCGAAAGAGAAGTTTTAACGCGAATCGCGACCGCGATCAGAAACAACAAAGCATTACGAACAGGGACGTCGAATCACAGAATTTAAAATACAGCCGGGGCGCGACAAGTTCTCGTAATTGAATGTATCGCGATTGTTGACAGCGCGTCCAACGATCAGAATTACGTTATCGTTAGCATGCATTGATATTCGAAACTTGAGACTTGTCTCGAGGCCTGAATTTAAGGTCAAATTTGAATCTTTTGAACCTGATACACGAATATTGCATTTGCAATCGCAATTCAAATGATAAATTCATACTTGGTTCTGAATTCAAGTTTTGAATATGTCATGTGTGAAACAAAAAAGTTCCAAATAACGACTTGAACAATATAGGCCTCAATCGTTACGCTTCGCCTTTCGCCCCGACGCTGCGAGAGATTCGCGTCGAGAGAATCGCCCGATTGGTCGTTTCGAAATCGAGTGCGCGATTAATAACGACAATAATAAGTAGCCCTATATATCACATAGTAAACGCAGGCGCAACAATAAATATTGCAGAACGCATTAAATAGCTAAATGTAACGCAATAGTTTCGTAGGAAATAGCGGGTTTTGTTAGTGTACGATAAAATACGCATCATACTATGCTAACAATTGTTACAGTATAGTCGAAACGTTTTCTCTTACGCACACACACACACATGCGCGCGCGACTCTCTCTCTCTCTCTCTCTCTCTCTCTCTCTCTCTCTCTCTCTCTCTCTCTCTCTCTCTCTCTCTCTCTCTCTCTCTCCTCCCCCCGTTTTCTCTATATATAATTACAAAGTAATTTGATGAGACGTTATAAAACCGTTCACATACATATTTAGACCGTTTCTTGTTTCTATAGGCTTAAGATTAAAAAAAAAAAGAAAACGAGAGATAAAGATAACGAGAGCAGACAAACTCTGTCTCGTTGGAGGCAAAATGGCGACGAGATACGTGATAGGCTCTGACGAAAAATTTGATTATTTATCGACCGTTTGAACATTTTATTCATCATCCTCTGCTTATTTCCATTCTCTCACACACACACACACACGCGCGCGCGCGCACATATATACGCTCACACACTCACATACATACACACGTTCGCGCACGTTTCCTTTACGCATATAATAATTAGTCTCGCTATAACGTTATAATTAACGGTTAATTTCTCGATAATTACTTCAGTTGCTTTATTAGCTGCTACTTTCATTTAGGTCGATATATTTAACGTATAACTATATAAATACAGCAGGCATTCGTTATATTTACAAATCTATGTTGTTTCATCGCATTTCCCATTTTGTTCGTTATCTCTCTCTCTCTCTCTCTCTCTCTCTCTCTCTCTCTCTCTCTCTCTCTCTCTCCCCCCTCCCTCCCTCTCTCTCCTCCCTCCCTCTCTCTCTCTCTCCCTCCCTCTCTCTCTCCCTCCCCCCTCTCTCTCTCATTTTCATTCCCGTGTTCCCATTATATCCTCGTACTCTTGTTCTCCCGTATACGCTTGCTCTTCCCCTTCCTCTTATTCTCACGTTGCGACAATTTCGCGAATTTCAACGGCAAAGAAGCAGCAGGTCGTCGTATTCGTTAGAGCCGTTAAAAATTAGGACCGTTAATCGAGAGAGCTAATCATCAGACGTTGCTTGAAATTAAACCATTGCAGCGTCAACGCAAAAATTCATCTCTCGTATTAAAAATCTATCAATATATTGATACACATGCCCCGATTTCACGATTCTACTATTCCGCGTCACACGTCAGACATTGGCGATCATTGACAACGCGAGGTCGCGTTCAACGAGGTCGAAGACCCTCAGCACCGTCGAGCGGCATTGTCGTCACCATCGTCGTCGTTGTCATGCACGGCCAAGGAGTCGCGTCAAGTGCGCGACCTACGCGCGCGTTCACGTTCCGGTAGCGTGAATGCGCGCTGCCTAAATTCGCCCCGACAAAGGCCGCTCACGGAATTGAAGAATTACCGACGGTAAGCTCGAACAATTGCGCGCCTGGCCCACGCCGAATTAGGGCTCTTTGGTGTAGCGGCGAGAGATATAGCTGCTTTGCCATTGCCGAGCGCCGCTCACCGGCTTTCGATCTTATTAGCGCTCTGAAAAGAACCTGTCGACAATGGCGCGCGGACGACGTGATTACGACGGATTGAGCGGATATCGGGCCCGGTTGGGCACTGAATGGATTTAAGTGACCTAATTGAACGCTGTAATCTCAAGCGGATCCGAGTAGCACCAATTTCCGTAATTATTTCCGACGGATAAGTGAACTCGAGAATAGAGTTTCGTTTCGTAGTTGCGAGAAGCGAGAAATCAAAGTTCGAAATTTCGACAAGGCTCTCTCTCTCTCTCTCTCTCTTTCTCTCGCTCTCTCACTCACTCACTCATTCACTCTTGCAATTCCAAGCAACTTCTCAAGCATCTCGAGATCCTCCTGCTTCTTCGCCTGCGCAAAGTGCAAAGGTGCTGTATCTTGACGATGCGAATTCACAATTTACGATTTACAAAATTGCATTAAATATCCTCGAAGAGCTCGCGTACAAATGTTAGGAAGGCGAGTATATAGCGAAAAAAGTTACAAAAGGAGAAGAAGAAGGCCTTGTTTTCACACACTGCGCTCTCTTATTTTCTCCCTCTTTTATTAATTCTCTTACACACACACACACACACACACACACACACACACACACACACACACACACACACACACACACACGCACGCACGCACGCACGCACGCACGCACGCACGCACGCACGCACACGCACACACGCGCACACACACACACACACACACACACGCACACGTACGTTACACAACGAGAAAGTGCCTTGATTTACGCACGTTTGTTCACAGGTGGCCGTCGTCGGTTTGCTGCTCTTCCTCTCGTCTGAAGAGCAACGACGCAACACTACGGCCCAAGGATATTCAGAAAGGCACTCACCCCTCAAAGATTCGAAGAAATTAAATGTACAAAAACGAATACGGCTGCCGAAGCGTCGAGTCGTGCGGACGACCTCCACCTGCTTGGAGGAACCCAGCGCGGAGTCCTGTCGCGTCGCCAGTTCTACCATTACTTTCTTACAGTAACTCATCGTCTAACGTCAATCGGGGCAAACGTTAACGAGACGCGCGATATCGTGACATTTCTCCCGCTTCAACTAATCGATAGAAGAATCACATTTCTCTCGCTATAATTAAGAAATAAGTTACTCTACATTAATCTCCTCATCGAATAAAGACGCAATAACGACTATCAATACGAATAATTTACAATAATTTATCGTCGGCAAATTTTAACAATTTAGTAGTCGTGACTTGCACGACGCACAGTGATATGAATATACTCAACACTAACTTTACAATTAAGATTATTTCGGCCAACAAGTGTCACGGTATCGCGTTCAGCTCGGAACTACCAGCCTAATCGACTGAACGAACCACCCCGGGTTCGAGAGCATCTTGCGAACGAGGAGACGGTCGGTTCTTCGCAAGTTCGGTTATATGGCGATAATATCGCGTGCGATTCGCCCTCGACGTTGTTTTTTCGATCGAATGTGCGAGTCTTGCACGAGAAAGCGATCGGACAATATAGTCCCCTAATAGTCAAGCGGATAGCGCTTGCTCGGGATTATAAATGTGTCGTCGTGTCGTCGGTATGTAGCACTATCGAGAACGATCGCGGGTCGTCGATCCGCGTTACATCTCGCGCTAGTCATGGAACGCTCTGAATATACTGAGATGAGCCGCGAAGACTCGGGGGAGAATCCGCGAGCTGCTGGCGCTTCAGCTACCGTCACTACCGTCGAGTCACGGACCGTGAATCGTCGACGACGCGATATCTCAATGCGCGCTCTTTAGAAAAAGTATCATACAGTCAGGGTATAAAAGTCTGCGGTCACGTGGGAGAGAGAGAAGACACCACCGTATATGCGGTGAGAGGGCCACTATTTTAGCTCTTAAATCAAAAATACACGGTAGAAATGTCAAAGTACAAGTCAAAGATAAAGAGAAGATCTGACACGCTTGCGTTCTTTCTACGCGTAATGCGACCCTGCGACTAAAAATATTAAAGACCTCGATGCACTCGCATCGTTCAAGGCGAATTCGCGCTCTTATCGATTACAATTAGCTTGTGCGTTGAAGAATTATTCGTTTAGTCGCGTACGTTCATTTGGCACGTCGGTCGATTTTCCGTTAATTGACGCGCTCACGAGACCACAAGGAATTCATGTTTGCTTTCTTTTGTCCTTTTTCCCTTTTATCTCAACGGAGCTAGAGAAATTTCATCACCGCACGCGAATTACAGCGAACGCGTTACTTAATTATCGATCAGGCCGTCGCATCAGTCCTGAAGCATTAATAGACATCCTTTCTCGTGAACGCAGATTTTGTGTGCGCAGAATGACACGGGTCAATTATCAATGTTGCGACCATTCAAGTATACGCATAACGTTCGAACACACGCCGTTTATTAGTCACGATAGTTCTGGATTCGGCATTATCGAGACGTCATCGTCGCTACGTACAATACAAAGAAAAGTCTTAGATCCTATTATTAATCGAAAATGCTTAAGCTCCTCCTGAGCATCATTGACGAAAATTCGGTTTAGGACGAGTGTAATCGAAAACGGAAAAAAAAAATATATATATTACCATACGCGGTCTCTCTCGATAATTTGGTACTTCCAGCGCGATCGCTGCATCGTTGCGGAGAGAGATTATTTCTAATCAATCGATTTGCAGCGGACATAATGATAATTTAAAAAGGAATAAACACACACACACACACATACACACAGAATTTGTCGGAACGTCGAGCGATCCACGGTCAGTAATCTAAAATGATTGTGGTTACACGATCTAAAGCAACTTGCGCGCTTTTTTCTCGGAATTCGTAACGCTGACGAATTTCAGTCTACTTAAAATCGCGGGTGCTTCTCGCGAGAGATCAGCGGAATCGCGAGAGGCTTTTTTCCTTCCGCTCTCAATGACTTTTTCCGAGTTTTTTTTTTCTTTCTTTTCTTTTTTTTCAAAGGCCTCTCTTGTTCTTCTCTCTAGGAAGGAAAGTGGAAGTTTAATCACAGAAGTACACACCATGCACGCAGAGAGGACACATCGCACCCCTAGTGTACCTACTACTTAGTACGGATCGCGTATCTCGGCGAGCGAATCGTCGCATCGTGAAACATTAGCTCTCATCGTGTCGCAACCGGCGTTTTGGCAGTTAACTTTCACGTATGTATACATATATGTATATGGCATGCGCGTTATCACCGACGCGACGGGTTGTTACCCCGTCGTCGTCGTCACATTTCTATATAATATATATATTTATATATAATCTATATAATATCGACGACGTGTGTCGCCGTAGACGACGCGCGGCGTCGTCGCCGGCGAAAAGACACTTTTTCCCATTATTATAATACAAAAAACGGAGAACAGCGCGCGCGAAATACGAGGCACACTAGCGTGGCTGCTATGTTCGGCCGGCGCGATATGCGCGCGGCCGATTGACTCGAGTAAACAAATACTCGTGTAACTTCCGCGAGTCGTAAGAAGCGAAGTTCAAATACTTTCGTCCGTGTATACTCAAATAGGACGTCGCTATCGGCGTCGAAGATGGCCGTGCTGATTATTAACCGATCAACGTGCACCGGAAAGAAAAGAAATTCGATGAGGTCTTTGACTTTTAGAAAAAAAACGGACGGAAGTGAGTGAGTGAGTGATAAAAAAAAAATTGCATTTTCATTCGTCACAAGTGTACAACGTGCTAAATTCCCGAGAATCGAGTCAGCTCTTGGATAACAATTGTTCTTCATTACTTTGAACTTTGATTTGAACATTATTCTTTGATTCACTTAAAAATGGAACAACACGAATAATATTTCCGAAACGGAGCAACCATGTCTGAAAATCTTTCTTGATATGTTGTGTTTGAGTAGTTTTTCCTCCTGTGTACACCCTTTTTTTTTTAATGCAATTAATCCGAATAAAATTAAGTCAAATACTGTTTGTTGGAAAACGTCTATATCGGAGTCGAACCGACAGCCACATTCGGCGCACGAGACGCCATCCTAGTATAGAATCGAGAATACGGGGACACCCAGCCGTCACCGGAGTTATCTATCGGAGTTATCTCGGCGCACCAGCTCTCGCTCTCTTTCTTTCTCCGTCCCTTCGCGAATCCTCTACGCGGTTGCAGTCTTTTTCTAGGGGCTCGTCCAGCGACTCGTAACTCACCGCGACTAAACGAAATGTACAGTCGAGACGCGACAGAGAGAGACGCTCCTCGTGGCCGTTTCTCACAGCCGCGACACACTTTTCCCCCTCGCGAAATAAACGGAGACGGGTAGAGACGGACTCGTTGACCTTCATCGCGAATCGCGTCTCGCATCTGCTTGTGGTGGCGATCGATGGCTACGACGACTATCAGCATCCTGCATTCTTAGGTAATATCAACTGCGTGAATGCACTCTCGTTTTGAGAACAGAAATTTTGTCCGCGCTCTTAGATTAGGCCTGCGTGTGTGCATAAATGCGCGTGTGTGTTTTCGGCGGTGTGTCGTTTAGCGGAAAAGCATGCGTCATCGATCGACGGATCGACGCGATATCCCTTCGGTCGACGATCGATGAGATAGATAAAACATTATTGCTTGTGACCCTTGACGTGTCACGATGAGGATTTCGTCGTATTTGAGCAACGAGAGCGCGATACTTTCGAGTGACAATTTCCCTCCGTGACTCTGTTCTTTCGTTATATATTCGCGTGTAAGCGAAGGCTGCCCGGAAAATTCGCTATGAGAAACAGCGGTAAAGACACAGAGCGACCCGTGGTATTTCCGCCGGTCGGTCTATCTACACTGTCGAGATTCGAGCTGGTGATAACACATGGATTCTCTCAGTCGTTGTTTTTCGATATTACCGCGCGACACACCGGAACGACCAGCGTCGCTTCGTCCCTCCGAATGATCGGGCCAGATAAAAACGTGCGTTTCGCGAAATGCATCGCGAAATCCAAATCTGCACCGAACAGGCAACACATATATCTGCGCGATATCTACGAGAGAGAGAGAGAGAGAGAGAGAGAGAGAGAGAGAGAGAGAATTCTCTCTCCTTTATCTCTGAATATAATTACATTTCCGGAATGCGCTCCGAACAGAAATATCGAAACTGTCGATTTTGGATTCCACGGATAACCCTCACGCCCTCTCACTCTTCTGCCCACATCCCCAATTTCTCGACTAGTTTACCCTCTCACTCTCTGTATCGGAGGGAGAAACGTTAGTCGTTCCAGTTTCGCGGTATCGATTTCTGTATGAAACTAGCGTTTCTGTCGGAAAATTTCACGTTGGAAACATCGCGAGATTTATCATCGCGTTTGCGACATCTTAGACGCGGCTCGCACGTCCTATCCGTCTCCTTCCGTTTTGCCGCATACTCTTCTTTTTCTTTTTCTCGCTCTCGTGTATACTTTCACGACATCTCTCTCTCTCTCTCTCTCTCTCTCTCTCTCTCTCTCTCTCTCTCTCTCTCTCTCTCTCTCTCTCTCTCTCTCTCTCTCTCTCACACATAATAAACATACGCACGCACGCACACATACACACACACACACACACACACACACACACACACACACACACACACACACACACACACACACACTTTCTCTCTCTCTCCGCGCATCGATATATCACTGGAAACCGCCGCGTGTCCTTTCGAGCAGGACTGCGGCAGGAACAGTTTGCTTCGCTGCTCAACACCACCGATAAATTATCAACAGCATTCTATACGATTTCGGCGTCCTCCAAGTTCAGCAGAAGCACCTTCCGAAGTTCGCACCCGAAGGGACGCCGCGTAAAACGGATCCTTCCGACACGTTCGCTCTACTAACGACCTTCCATCGCGATCTGTAAGATCTCTTTCTCTTTCTCTCTTTCTCTCTCTCTCTTACACACATACACACACACACACACACACATTCTCTCTCTTTCTAGTCTAACTTTCCTTCGTATCTACGTCGTCTACGTCGGCCGTCAGCGATCGATCTTGTTTCCTCGTCCCGCCGTGGCGATTTTAAGCGATAAGCGATGCGCAGACAACCACGAGAGCGACGGACGACAGCACGATGGTCGACGAACCGCCATCGGCCGATCCGTTCTGATGAGTTTTCACCGATGAATCTGAAACGAAGCGTGTGACGATGACATTCGATTCCATGATTCGGTTTTCCTCGAATCGAATTGTAAGTGGAAAAGAGCGACGTCCCAAAGGATAAAGTTGCTATATCGCTATTAAAGTATAATAATTGTAACGTAAATATAACATCTAGAACTCAAAGAAACACTATCTTTGCATCTTTCTCACATTCCTTGCGTTATTCACTCGCACAACTTGATTGACAGCAAAGGCCAAATTCAAGTCTGTGATTCCGAAGGAAGCTTTTATAAAATGTACAAATATATGTGAGATCTATCTGAAAAGATACAAAAGTGATTTCAATTTAAACGAAGGAGATTCAAATACACACAAGCAAGAATCCACAGAAATTCATCGGGACGGGTGAATAAAGAATTATTTTAAACTAGTTTAAACTAGAAAGAAACGGCGATATAGAATCTCACACAAGAACAAGACGCCCAATTCGAAAACCTGAAAGCTTTTATGAGCCATCGGCTTTTAATCGATCTTCCTTTCTACCTCGCAATGTCGCACCGTAGCAGACTCTCAGCCCTTCCTCGAGTTTCCTCTCGCTCGCTTACCTTGATTATTTCCTTCAGTGTTTTTCTTTTCGTCTCTCTCGCGAGTGTTTTTTTTCCCTTAATTTGCTCGTATGTAACGGGCAACGATACGCTCGATACACGGCGACAATGGAATTCCGCCGGGAATACACCGGTCGATGCAAATGAATATAGACGTGCGCGGGTGCGAGCGACCTACCTGTCGTAGTGGGACCCATTCCTGAGCCGGACGCCTCGTCGTCGTCGTCGTGATCATCGCCGTCCTCGTCGTCGTCCATCCCGCCGTTGGCGTGCGGTCTCCAATACGGCGTGTCTCCGCTTCCGGAGCCGTCTAGAGCCTCGTCTCCCAGGAAGGCACCGGCATCGGGTGACGACGCCAACTGAGACTGTACCATCTGGTCGAACAGTGAGGCACATTGACAATTGCACACCGTAGTCATCATCGTTCGTTGTCATCGTCGTCGTCGTCATCATCAACCGAGGACATATCAATCGAAGCAAGGAAGAGCGAGATACCGAATAACGATAATTAATAGCGATGGGAAGACGAGTTGGCGCGCGAGTTGACTTACTTATTCAAGGGTTCTGCTCGAAATTACTCTCGACGCAACGCGCGTTTCATTTACGTATTTGTCGTTTCGAATAAAGCCTCGCGATCAGAGAGCGGTTACTTATTGATCGTTGAAACGCGTCGCTGATGATAGCAAGCGAGTACACGCGATACTTGCGAATTCCATTCGCCCGATTTCAGCCGGAGAAATAATTGAGAGAGATCATCAAGCAAGTGGGACAACGCGATGAATCTCCAAATGTGGAGACACCAATGTGTGGTGGTCACAAATTCATCGGAATCGTGAAAGAATGAGAACTCTCAACCCACCGCCGAAGATCGCAACCAACAACCCACTTTTGACCCTATCGAGACACGAGTAGTGTCTCTAATTAATCGCCCGGCTGTTCCCGATCCGTAGCTAATCGCGTTTCACGCGAGATAACGCCGACAGATAGGTTTACATTCCGCTAAAAACCCACCGCCGACACGACCGACGCTTTAATCTCGCGTCCGTCCGCACGCGGCTCTTAACGGTCAGTGGCCGCGGGAACAGAGCTCGCACCTGCCAATAATATCTTTAGCCGCTATTTGTCGGTATTTTTTTTTTCTTTTGGCGTGCCGTATGTGCCTAAATCACATCACACTGTCCGTCCCCGGACGCTGCGTTGTACATACACGTTGCAAGACTCCTGGGAATACTCGTATGTATCCGCGTTTATCTCGACCGACGGTCGATGATACGATTGGTTTCGTTACAGAGACGACGCAAGGCACTCATCGGCAGAAGCATACAAGTCGTGTTAATTAAAGGATCGCTTAATGCGCGCTACTGTGAAATTCGTTGGGTGTAAAACGCGACGGAGGCGATGTAACATGGTATAATCGGAGAAGCGACGAGTACTGCGAGTAATACTCGAGACCGGGTACTTCTGTACGGATTCGCCGTACTCTAAAAGTTGGACGTCCCGTTATGAAATTACGAGACGATCAGCGTCGCGCGATGCTACGACGAACGTGCTAATTTATCGGGGCATGGCTGATACACATGTATGTATCGGAGGCAAGACCGACCGATTGCGGCGGACACCCTGTATATTCGCGTGCATGCGTGATACTGCAAATCAGAAGTAAGCGGCCGGATTCCGCGACGCGCGAATTAACACGCGTGTGGGCATTTACGCGTGTGTGACCCACACACGGTGGTTGTCAACTCTCGACGAACGACGGTCGCCGAGACATTCGTGGAAGAGCGGATAAGAGCAAACGCCGATTCATTTGGAAATGCGAGAGCTCTTTTGTCAACAATCTTTTATCTCAAACTCTCAATCGACAGAGTCTTCCAACGATCTGGACAATAGATATCTGAACGAATCTTTGGAAGACTCGCGTGATTTTGCGTTTCTCCTCTAGATCGGGCTCTCTTCCACCATGTGTTGGGATTAAATGCCAACAGACCTGTGCAAAAGGCAAACTTTAATCGCCCCGTTCAATCATACGATGATTAGACCGTTCGCACCTCCTGCCCGGCAGGGATGAACGGCAGGGCGAAGCTTCAAACGAGATTGTAATCTCGAGTCGCTTAATTAAAAAAATTCCGTCTACGAAAACATTTTATCCAAGCGCATTTTTAGAGCGAGGACATTTTGTAAAATTATTCCTCACCCGTCTGTTTCTAAAAATGAAACACCGAGTAGAATATAAAATACCGCTCGTCAGGAGAGCGCAGACCGCCGTGTCCGGGATAAATTTCCTGTAATAATTGCTCGTATTATTTATACAAAAAAATTATCACGACGGCATGATGTAATAAATATTCGCACGTGGACAAAAGTGTCGGCTCGACATGAGCACCCACGTGCGCCTTCAGGTGAGATCCGTCCACGCGGCGACACCTGCGCGCGCGTACGGGCGTACCGTCTAATCTTAGTTCTATGAATAATTCTAGATTAGACGGGAATTTATGATTCGTCTGGTACGCACGTCTGGATGTTACGGGTCGGCGAGCGGGCTTTTCGCACTAACAAATTATCGCGATAGTCGTTCGTTCGCGAATCGACAAATCGCGTTACGTGCTCTGAGGTCTGTATTCAGTACGGAAACACGGGACAAGTCTCGCCTCTCGCGGCCAGATTTTTAGATGCATCGAACGGTACGGCTCTCAGTCGCTCGTCGTCTTTTGCGTTGTATCTCGGAATAAGAAGAAGAAGAAGAAGAAGAAGTTACGATCGCGCAGGCGTGCGTGCACCTTTCGTTATTTTACCTTACGACCGTTGGTCGTTGTAAGAGAAAAAATCAAATTCGACACAGACACAGGCACAAAGAAATTTTTCAACTCGTCCGCAAATCGTCACGAAGAGCGGAGGAGGAACGTCTGATTTTTACTTCCCTCTGTGCTCTCTTCATCCGACGCTTGCGGATTCCTTCTTTCGACGGAGCTCGAGCGTCGAACGCAGCGCGCTCGTCGTCGTCGAGAACACGGACGATACGTTTGAATCCGAGCAAATGAAAATTGCAGGCGATGCAGCAAGCGGTACGATCTAATCTGAGACGAATCCACTCAAGACCGAGCGACAAATTACGGCTCATGTACTCACCTGATTAATGTGCCTCAATTGGTCAATGAGCGCGCTGATGTTCGTGTTGCCGTAGGAAGCCGGCGTCGACGACATCGTCGTTATGGTGAATTCAGGATTGTACCGTTGAGCGGTCTGGCTGGAATCCACTACGGTTTTCGAGTACCTGAAATCACAAAGAGGGGAAAAATGCGATGGAAAAAGTTAGAATGAAATCTAGATCGAGCATGACGAGCATGCGTATCACCTAACTCAGTCAACAGGCTGATCGATGCTTCATTTTCGTTTTGTTGGCAAACATTCGTAAACTGAATGAAAAGATGGACAAAATATCTCGGTAAAAAGAAAAAAAAAATATCTCGGAAAAAAAAGAGAAAGAAAAAAGCGACGTCGATGAATATTCGGAAGAAAAATGTTACACACGCGCGTAGGAATGTACGATAATTCTATATTTTCGGAAATTAATGAAAGAGTGCGAAAGGTCACATTCATAGAGTCGTTTATGTGGAACGAACACGGCTCGCAGTGTTTAAATACGACGATCGGAGAATCATGCAGATATACGATAATGCACCGCGCGAGATACGTATTTCCTTCGCGACTTCGACGGCGAGCCTAGTTGCGTAAATCGAACGTTACTTCGATATCGTGCGTGGCTTCTATTTTCCCGTACGATAAGCTAGCTTCGCCTCGTTTCTCTACTCTCTCTCTCTCTCTCTCTCTCTCTCTCTCTCTCTCTCTCTCTCTCTCTCTCTCTCTCTCTCTCTCTCTCCCTCTCTTCGTGTGCTTTCCAATATGCTACCCAAACGAGCTTGTAAACCAAGCGGGCAGACGGCAGGCAGGCAGGCTGCCGCATACATTCGTTAGAATCTTAATGAGGCGCAATGCTGGCCATATTCTGACGTAAAGAGATTAAACTACGTACTCTGCGACGTAGTTGAAGTCTTAAAACATGTCTCGATTTATAACGTATATATATCTTGGCGTATTACATCTTACATTACCACGATTAATTCATGTTATTCCAGCAATTGGCAGAAAGTGACCTTTCTAATCATTCGAATTCTTCAACTCGAAAAGATAAAGCGACTAAATTACGATATCTGCAAGGATTGTACAACAAAGAGTAGAGTGATCTCTGTTGGTCATGATGGCGATAAAAAGGCCAACTTGAGGTTCCCACAAGCTCTGATCGAGTGGAACGGTTCTTCTAAAAATCGTCACAGCTCGTCTTTGAGAATTCTCGCGAGTCATGAGTTGCAATCTTGCGCCAGCGATCCTGCGCGATTTTATCATAACGCAAGCGCAAGCGTTATTCCGTGCAGCGCGATTTATCACGACGTTATTATTATCACGACGCGAGGAACGGTGTGTGATCGCCGTTGACTTTCGCAAGACAATTGGGAATTTCGCGAAATCGAAGGAAGCCCGGTGTGTTGGCGTATTTTTAGCGCGCTTCGGCACGGTCCGAGCGACACAATGTTTCGGCGAAGAGGAGACACGAGGCGCAGAAGAGCGCGACGAGAGGTCGACGATATTCTCTCCCTCGGTCCGTCGCGCGTTCGTCCATCCATGCATCCATCTATCCGTCCGAGCGTTCGAGCGAACGCTCGGTTATCTTTCGCGCTTCTATCTCGCTCGGGGTGCTGACCGACAAAAGAGACCAAATCGCGGCTGCTCGTTCGCGGAATACGCCGCCCGCCTTCCGTCTTGATCGCCGTGCGATTAAGCAAGTCCGCGAATCAATGAACCGCGCGGGCGTGAGATATACGCGCAACCGGCAACAAATATATCCGCCGGAGGAGAGAGTCCAGAACGCGGCAACGTGCTGGCTGCACAGCAACGGTACTTCACTGTGCGTCTTAACCGCGGAAGAAGACCGGTTCGTCGCTTGTTACGCTTTGCTATTACAGATTACATTTCGCGCACTTGCCACTGTGTGTAAGAAACACCGTATAATTACAAGGCGAGTTGCGCATTGCGAGATAACACCGCGCTGGACGAAAAAAAATTCTGATACTGGCTGAGAACACTTGTAACTTGTTGTCCATTGGCGAAATGTCGATTTATGAACGCGGTGAGATCGTCGTATGCTTACTGAGAACCGATGCCGATTATTTTGCTCTTGTGCACGTTTCGCAACTTTTCGCGCTAATATTGTCATTGATTGTTGAAGCTCGGTTGTCAGCGCTTCGGGATAAATTTTCTCGAGCGCAGATACTAAGTGCACACAAATTCATGAAGAAAATAATAATTCAATATTACACGTACACGCACACACACACACACACATACACACACACACACACATACGGTTACTTATTATTTAACCATGCACGCAATTTTAACGAAATATTCTCCCGCGTCTCTCTCGCCAGATCCTGAGTGCGCCTCGTTCGATTCTACTTAGAGAGGCACCGCCGCCACTCATGGGAAAAATATTGCACGACGCGGCGGCAAATAGGCGTTCCAAAGTATTATTCAGCATAGATAGCTCGATAGCGAATTGAAATATCGCCCAAGTCGGGAGCTGGCTCGGCTCTCGCTTGCGATGCTCCTGAATGCCGGCCATTCACGGAACGACCTCCTTCGAGAGATCGTCCTTCTCGCCCCGCTCGTCCTGCCGCGCTCCGGTGTGTGTCGTGCGCGCTCCCCGCAGTTTTCCCGCACCATCTTCTAGCGCGATTTTCCTCGCAAACTTTTCTCCACCGTCGCTCGCCGTCCTTGCTCCTTTCCGCTAAATCGCGCCCTGCGGCGTCTCCGTTAGGTCATATTTTCTCTTTAAAACGCGTTATAATACGGGGTGCGCGAGTTCCACCAGCTCTCTCATTCTCTCCCTCTTTCGCTCGACCGATACCGGTAGTAGCGCTTACAAGATTAAGAAGACACGAAAGACACTGAGAGATCGTGATCGCAACGACGCTTTTAGAAATTATTCCTCTCGGATCGCGACACTGTTGAAACATCGGAGAAAGATCAGTGCAAATTCAGTGCACATGAAAGGGGCGCGTTTACCGAATGTAATAACGTAAGGTACAATAAGCATTCCCGCGCACATATTTCACTTCACGAGAGTGTGTTTATCTCGCTACCATTATACGCGCATTTTTCATAGCTAAAATATGAAACCAAAATAAAAGTATTTTTGCGAAATTACAATTTTCATTTTTAACGGTGCATATAATGTACGTGGTAACGCTGGCCGCCGCGGCAGGCGAGTTAATTAAAATCCTCGTGCAGTGTGATACACGCGGTAGAAATGTTATAAAATATAATAGACCGTGGGTAAAAAGAAATATTCTCGCACGTCCCATTCTTCTTCCTATGAGATAATCTCACACGTGAGAAAACACTGCCGAAAAATCGCTATGCAAGGACGTTCTCTCATTCTCGACGTGTTAATACGAACAAAAACCAATTAAGTCTCGACATAGAAAGAGACACTTTGTAACGATAAACGGGTGCATAAATTGATTTCCCAAACTCATATTGTGTTTTTCATTCGTCGTGAATAATAAAATGGAAGTAATAAGTAATCGTAATAATAATGCATACTCGCAACGTCGGTGGGGATACAGGTTGGTTGAGAGAGAGAGAGAGAGAGAGAGAGAGAGAGAGAGAGAGAGAGAGAGAGAGAGAGATAGCGGCAGAGCTTACTCTCTTCTTCCGTACTCCACCTGTCGCTTCTCTCTTCCTCTCTTCTACTCCCCTCCTCTCTCTCTCTCTCTCTCTCTCTCTCTCTCTCTCTCCCCTGGAATTTCTCTTCTTCCCTCTAATACGAGAGCGTGCTGCATCTCTCCGAAAGGCGGAGGAACGAAGACGAAGAGAAACGAGCCGACAAAAACTGGTTCTACGCGATCGAACGTGAAAACTACCCAAAGCGAACGGTGCATTTCCACTTCAGTGCGTGTACAGAGTGTACAGAGTGTTTGATAATTGGCGTTGCATACGATACACGCGCACGTGCGCGCAATCGACAAATAGATAAATTTTTGGTCAAAGACCGTATTGTTTGCGCAAACAACTTTTTTTTTTCTGCCGTCGAAAATAGTTCCTTTATGTGCCGTACCGACGAATACCTACGTGATGCAAGCTTAAAACGATATATTCGCATTTCGATGATTCAACGTTTTAACGCTGCTCAACTCGAAATACAATGATAAAAAACATTTACGTTTTTAAAGAGCTCGTTTGCTCCGTTTTTCTTCCTGTGAATAGAAGAAGAAGAAGAAGAAGAAGAAGAAGAAGAAGAAGAAGGAGAAGACGACGACGAAGAGGAACACTGCCTGCAAATCGATCGAAGGCCACGCATAGGAGGAGGAGAGACATTTTTTATATGGATAGCTCCATCTGAAGCTGTATAATGCGCGCATCGATCTGCAGCGTGCTCGAGATGGAATGTGCTTTGGGGCAGATTAATTTGATTTGAATGACTTGAGCGCGCGCCGGAAAGGATGCCGCCATTATTCCGCGGATTCCGAAGCTTATGTCATCGGGGCCGATATAGGACGTCTCCTCTTTGGTTCGCGAAAGCGCGCTTAAAAGCACAATCGCGTCTGAAGTGGGACTTTTCACTTTTGGACGGTGGAGGAGAAACTGTTCGGGGAAAACAGCTTAGGAAAACTCGTACAGACGGGTTGAGAGTTCAGATCAGCGGAGGAACGTTTGCGCTTTGGCCTAATCTAACAGGAAACTGCGCGTTTTTCACATTCGATCGAAATAGAATCGTTTTCGCGAGGAGGACGTTCGATGAACACGCGCGAGATAAATAGTCGTACCCGCTAATAGCCGCCAGTCGCCAGTCGCCACTCGCATCGACTAGTTTCGCTTTAACCAAGCTCATTTCGCGCAAGAAGCGCTCTCATAATTGGACGGATGAAGAACTTCGCTCGATTATCGCGGCGGTTCGTTGGTCATATTGAAGCGCTAAACGCAACTAAATTAATCGCGACTAGTCTCTTTAATGGCCGGATACAGCGCGTTCTCACGATTGTTAGGAGATACCGATCGTCGCTGAGAAGGCGGGTCCAAGGGAACGAAATTCGGTAGAGGGAACAAAAACCGGATGTCACACACTTGCGGGAAATGACCGTTATTGCGAGGGAGAAACGACCGTGTCTTATAATATCGATGGACAGAAAGAGATGAAGAGAAAACGAGTGAGATTAATTGGAATTGCTAATTTTGTGTATCGGATATAGATTATCGGAGAGATTATGCATTTACGAGCTCGCGTATCACGGTATATATGAATGTTGTCGCACGCTTCGCTGCGAATCGCACAAACAAATGCGAATACGAGCAAAGTTGATGTAAAAAGAGAGAGAGAAAGAGGGGGGGGGGGAGAGAATATAGATGAACCGTTATGATATTTTTTGCAACAATCTATAATAATATTTGTCGCAGTCGGATCGATCGTGACCCGCGTCAACGGTCGGCGCGACGACGAGACTTCAAACTCGTCAAGTTTGCATTGAGAGATTTTAGACACGTTTAATAAAACGACGAAGAGACATCGCATTCCGTGCAAATGGTCCACGATGACGACGACGAGTTAGCTTTATCTTCGTCCGAGTCTTCGGCTCACTTCTGAAAGGGGGCCATTTTTATTGGTGCCCTCGCGACAAATGAGCCGAGCAGGCTCTCTATGAATGACTCGTTATTCACGTTGCTCTAGAACATTGATATTCCAGTAGATGCTATCGCGTCGCCGCCGGACGGAATACGCTGCTATCCATTGGCACGTCGCGAATGCATTATTTATATCGCCCGCGATTCGTTCCCATTCGGACGACGTATCGGATAAACATATGCTAATACGTATCTCGCTCGCGCGACGTCAACCGAGCGTGTCGATGAAGCTGCGAGCTAAATTAGAAACTATCAAGCCAATGTGCGCGCGACGCATCGATACGCTGCGCGCATCGTATACGCTTCGTATCGCTTTTATTTGTTCTTTTCTTTTTCTCTTCTACAAAACTTAGCAGAAAGAGGGGAAGAGAGGAAGGGGGGAGGGGGAGAGAGAGAGAGAGAGAGAGAGAGAGAAAGAGAGAGAGAGAGAGCGATGTCGTTGAAATTGTCTTTGAGATTAATACTCGCAATTATTTTCGAAGAGATCCGTAAATTAGAATCCTCTCGATCTCGACGATCGATTGGCGACACACGAGAATCCAACCGACTGAACAAAGAGAAGAGAACGAGATCGATCACGCGCCAATTCAGAATTTCCGGAAAAACAAATAATTAATTCCCGGGATCTTATCTCTCAAGATTTTTTCCTCCGCTAAGAAGGTCGAAAAAGACGTGTTGGCCAAAATAGCACACTCTCCCCCTCATTTTTCTCTTCCACCCATCCGCGCGCTCAGCAGAGCACGTCCCGATTCTTGCCCGTGCAGCGCGCTCGATCGAGCCGGGTATATTTTTCTTTCGCCCTCGTATATAAACGCTACTTGACCTCCCGTAGCCGTCGTGTATAACGCGTAACGCATGCTCCAATTAATCCCGTCGTTTCGAGGCTCCGGCCGCCGCGCGTCGTTCATTTGTTTGCCAGCGATCTCCTCCGCGGTATGAGATCGATGAATATGCGCGTGAGCGCCCGGCGCATCGTCATCGGCGTCACCGTCGTCCAAGGTGTCCGCGGTGTGGCAGCGACAGGAAGCGACGGGTGTATGATGTCGTCGATGATCTAATCATCGTCGGGGAACGCTCTTCGGGGCGTCGGGTACAATCGGCCGCGCGCTAATGGCGCCGATCAAGCTTCAAGCGATGTCTTCGTAATAATACATGAGGAGAGCGCCGCGCCACACGCTTTTCGCTCACACGCGATTACGGGGGGGAGTGTAGCTCGATCGCGCGAGGTCCCGCGAAAAAAGACAACGAGCGAAAGCAAAGAGCCGCTAAAAAATAATGAGATTTCCCAAATGTGGACATGCGACTGCGGACGCGTCCGGTAGTGTTCGTCATGTTCCCGACGATGCGAAACGTCTCTCCTTTTCTCCCCCCCCCCCTCTCTCTCTCTCTCTCTCTCTCTCTCTCTCTCTCTCTCTCTCTGTCCCCCTCTCTTCCCTCTCTCTTTCTCCGGCCCATATCAGACACAGACGATATACGGTTTCAACTCGCGACGCGATATCAGGTTCCGCGGTTTGTCACGACGATCGGAATCGAGCGTAGGACGTAGAGCGTCTCTCGCGGTCGAGATTCTCCCGTGAGTTAATCGGAGTCGCTCCGCTCGTTTAGCGGATGCGAAGCGTGTCGCGCGACCGCGCGGCGCGGCGGCGACGACGACGAAAACAATGTGTCGTTAGAGATAAAGAAAAATGTCAATGACAAAATAAAGGTGGAGAATCGTGTGAAACTCCGTAATAAAGTTACGCGCGAAATTCGGCGCGAGCGTGAAGCGTTGGGGTTGCGAGCAGTACGTAGCGTATGCACGAAATCTTATCGAATCCCTCGGCTTTTATGTTTCGCTAACTAGGCATAACGTAAGCGCCTCGTTATCACGATGTGTTATCGTGTTATTTAGCGAAATACGTCCGCCGGGAATTCCATCGTCGGTCAAGGTGCTTACGCTACGCTTTCGCGCGCTCTCAGATAGACTTTCCGCACGCAAAACTAACACGATGACACATTTGTTCATAACCCGAATACGCGCGGCTGACGCGATGGTCTGTCTCTGTCGTTTGCTCGGTCAATCCAGGGAGTTCAAAATCCGATCGGAGCGTGTATCAAAGCGGACGAGACGACGCGTCCGTCGATTAACACGATTTTTCACGTTCGGACGTACGGTATCGTACGCTGTTAAAAACAAGAAAACAAAGAGAGAGAGAGAGAGAGAGAGAGAGAGAAAGAGTAAAAGGCATAAGCAGAAAAGAGCGGTCGCTTGGTATGAACAGGTGAGCCGAGACGGGGGTCGTTTGACGAGAAAGAGCAGCGCGCGAGCTTCGCGGCGCGAGAAATGTCGAAAATTTCGGCGCGAGGACGCGGCGCGGCGGCGAGCGGCGAGAAATAGCAGGGCGGCGGATGATCTTGCGACATCGTGACCTCGTGGCTGAGATGTTTGGCTGCGTCGTTTCACCGACGTATCGGCCCGCATTACGCGGCACACATACACACGTGCGAGACCGCGTTCTTATCCGGCGGACGCGTACGTGTGCACCCACACGCGGCATCTTCGGGTACCGGGCGACGCTACGGCGCCCGTTTGCTCTCGTTGCCAGACTCTTTGGCGGCTTGGCGTCCTACAGGCTATGCCGCCGTTTCCCTCCTTGCCATCTTCACCTCACCACCTCGTCTCTACGTCTTCTTCTTCTCTCCCCTGCCTCTCCTCGCCGGCCGTCCTCTCCGCGCGCGCGCGCTTCGATTCGACCGCTCCTCTCGCGATTCCACAGTTCTCTTGCTTTTCGCTTGCCGCCCCGTTCGAGACGTCGTTTTCGCGTGACGTCCAAGAATGGCTTTTCATGCGTTAATGAATATATTCAATTTCCTCTTCATTGTCGTTTCTATCTTTGCATGTTCTAATTGTAACACAGGGATATGCCGCTGCTATAGCTGTCGCACGATGAAGTGGTCACGGATCTGGATGAAAATTGTCTTATCTCCTCGCGCGACGTCTATTTTCGTGAGATTCAATTCGTTGGACTTGTCACCTCTATTCATCGTCTTTCGAACAAAATGACGTCGGAGAATAAAGTCTCCGATCCCTGAAATAAGTTAGAGGCGTTTATATTTCGATTTACCGAGGTCGAGAATGGCAATCGTCGATTCGGCGATTTCAATCTCAATTGCTTTCATTCACCGGTCGGCCAGTGATATATATATATGTATGTGTGCATATATATATATATAAAAGATTGATTTCGCATTGTGTGTATCACGTAGAGCGGGTTATATTCGCCAAGAAGAGAAGAATAGACGTGCGAACACCCCGAAAGACTGGGAACTTTGTCATTACCCCATCGTGGAATCGAATTACCTCGCGTTGACGAGATAGCGCGCGCGCACGCACGTCGAGGGGAGCCGACGAAGCGGTTTCACTTTTCGCCCTGATCGAATCGCGCGCGCAGTGCAGCGCGGAATCGCTTCCTCGCGCGGCTTCCTCGACGGATCGAATCTCATTTAGATTTCCACCGTGAGATACTATACTCGTACGCCAAGCTGCGGCGTGCGCGAGAGCTCTTCCGGTAAGCCCTTGGCACGCGAATGGCGTGTGCGCACATGTTCAATACGTGCGCATGTGTGTGTGTGTGTGTGTGTGTGTGTGTGTGTGTGTGTGTGTGTGTGTGTGTGGTGACCGCATGGAATTCGCGTCGGCTCGAGTAAACCTGGATTTCAGAAGATTTAACGATCACGTCCGCCGGGAATACGTTATCGGTAGTCCTCTCCTCTTCGCGATGGCTGCTGTTGCTTGCTGCTGCCGCCGCCGCCGCCGCCGCCGCCGCCGCGCCGTGACGCGGAGGATGCACCGTAAAATTGCATACACACAGGATTCCATCGTGTATCTCTCCTTCTTTCTCACGCGCTCGCGCGATGTTTACACCGGACTCGTTTCACGTGGAATATAATAGAAGGATGTAAAGTATGTGCACTCATGCGCGCAGAAAAATTGAACAGCCGAGAGAGCGGAGGAAGACGCGCAACGTGACGCGGCGTTCCGTTAAAAACTTTACCGCGGTTCAAAGTATGTTACGTGCGCGCGTGACTCGCGTTCCGTGAGACTTCTGCTAGGTGACGACAATCTTCCGCAGGGTATAACACCTCTCACCCCCGGAAATTGTAGACTCGTCGATCGCTTCCGCGATCTCGCGAGCAAAACTGCTCGCACTAGATTATTATTCAGCAGGGCGACTTTTGCGTTCAATTGCCGTCTGCTGAGTGATTTCATTTTCTAATTAAATTTTCTATCAAGTTACTCACATATACGCACACACACACACACACACACACATTTGTGCACAGAAACCTTTGAACTTCATGCCCGTGGGAGAGCAACGTGCGTTAATTTTTCAAGTAATTTAAAACGTTGAACCTATAACGAGACTTAATTAAATTACTTTGGCGAAAACCCCGAGTAATCCTTTGTTTCGTAACTCGGAATCTTTTTATGAACGTCCGCCGTCCGGCGTTCATCGTCTGGCGTTCGATTGTTCTCCGGATTATCTTCCGCGCGATCAATTACGTACATTATCATCGAAGTGAGTCCGGAACACGTTCTCTGTCTCTGTTCTGTCTCTGTCTCTGTCTCTCTCTCTCTCTCCATTTCTCCTTTCAATATACTCTCATTTCACGGTCGAGTAGCGGCACCTCGAGTGGCCGTGGACAATGCTTGATAAGGGCGGAAGCGTACTTCACGAGTCGTTATCAACGCGATCCAACTCCTTTATTCGTCGCTCCGACATGAGGCTAATTAAGCAGCGAGCGTACTTCGATCGGTCGGATCAAATGACCTATTATCGATCGACGGGATAATTCGGCGCGATCTAGCCGCCTCGAAGCGACAACGGCATCGGTGACGATCTCGAGTCACGAAAGACCCGAACACGAGCGAAAGGAGACCGCGCGCACGTGTTCGATGTGAGGGTACCTTTAAAGAGAAGGCTACCCGGCCGTTGATTAATAAGGGTGCGAGAAAGCTACCTTCGCGTTCCATTCTTTCTCTCTCTCTCTCTCTCTCTACTACGCTCCTCATCGTCCGCTCTCGCGTCACGACCCGTTCCCACGAAAGCGCATTCCACGCGGCTCGGATTTTGAGCGACGGCGGTTTCGATTAGCGCGAATCGCGCACGTTTGTTATTAACCCTCGTCGTGGTCCCATTTATTCAGTCGTGTTCATTCGGCCACTCCTCTTTGTCTCTCTTTCTGCTCCTCTCGACGTCGTGTAATTTTTCTCTGTCGCCGCGCCGGCGCTAACCGTGTCTAAAGTTGCGATAACGCAACTTTAACATAGTAATAGATTTGTATCTGTCAATGTCTGAATATGCGAAAAGAAAAAATAGAGAGGTGAGAGAGAGAGAGAGAGAGAGAGAGAGAGAGAGAGAGAGAGAGAGAGAGAGAGAGAGAGAGAGAGAGAGAGAGAAAGAGAGAAACGTTGCGGTTTGCCGCCAACTGCTTAACATCTCGCGAATTATTACGTAAGATCCTACAAGAATTTGAAAAAGAGTCCTACGAGTCTAGATCCGCCTTCACACGGATCTCCTATCGGAAGAAAAAGATCCTTTAATCCGTCAAGTATGTTCGAATACCTTGAATCATTGATACGATATCATTGCAGTTTACACACAGGTATCACCGCTATGCGAAACGGACCGTAGAGATAGACGTAGAGAGACTCAACGGGTCGCATCATGCTCGTGCTTTTTCTACTTGGAATATTCATCGCCGCGTTCGATAAAGCTCATTACGATTCAGTATCATTACAAATCGCTTATGCACAGATAACAAGTCGCGGAAGACAAACGCCGAGTCGAATCGGTGCAGCCACACCGTCTCACCGACGCGACGGAACGAAGAAAAAATATAGAGAGAAAATAAATAACGAAGGAAGAAGGAGAAAAGTACAGTTTGTGCAAACAAATGTGTACTCACTCTCCGACGCGTTCACCATTCCAGCAGTGCTTCTCGGGATAGTCCTCGCATATCGAGTCCGCCAATGTGCCGTAGAAGATGCGGGACCTGACGATACTCGCCAGGAAGTTACCCAGCTGCATGTACAACTTTTGGTCCTGGCCGTTGCCTTCGCCGCGGTGCGCGAAGACATCGCCGCGGTGCGCAAGGCTGCCGCCGTCGTGAGACGATGGCGACGACGGCGACGACGGCGACGCAGCTGCGTACGTCTTGCCGCCTGGGGACGATTTCGCGGCCGCAGCCGCGGCCGCAGCTGCATCCGAGCCCGACTCCGGGCTCTTTTCTTCGCCCGATGGCAGCAGCTCCGAACGGCCACACGCTGTCCTCACCTGAAACAAAAAGGCGTTGCACGCTCGGTTATAGTTAGCAGCGCACCTGCGCGACATTGATAGAAAAGTCCTATAAAAATAGAATGGAAAATCATTCCGCTTTCTCTTCGGCGGAGGTCTTTTCCTCGTGAGACCGTTCGTGATCGACACTCGCAACGAATTCATTTCATTTGTGCAAACGAATAATTTCTACAGAATACTGAATTTTATATTTCGAGAAGAACACGCTCCGGACACTGTCCGCCCGGGACACCCTGTAGATCGGCGCACCTGCGCTGCATGCGCGCAGTAAATTCGATGCGTAACGCAAGAGATCGTGCGTGCCATGGAGCTTTTGCCAAGTACGGCGCGCGCGCGCGCTCGGCGAAAAGTGTCGCGCGTCGCCTGTGAAACTGACTCGTTCCCGTTCGGAACGACGTCAATTTCGCGACGATTTAATAGACGACGCGCCCCGACAGTTTTTACACTCGACCGCGCGTCACGCCGCGTTACGCCACGTCCACGCGTTAATCGTGACACACGCACGCACGCACGCACGCACGCACGCACGCATAGCAGCACGTGTGACAGCGCACGTCTCTCATGGCGCGAAAGAACGTGTTCTCTGCTCTCGAAATTGCGAATACGAGTCTCCTTCCTCTCGGCGATCGTGATTGCAAAATGCGACGATGTTATTTCGAAAAGGGGGATTTGCTTCTTTTTCTCGGACGACTGCGCGTTGCTTTGCCGCCGCCGCCGCCGCCGCCTCCTCCTCCTCCTCCTCCTCCTCCATTGAAAATGCTAAACGCTTGGAATTTTCGCGACTGCGAGTCGTGTTCTCGGACACTAATAACGCAACACCCGCACGAGCTGTACACACATCAGAGGCCGAAGCGTGGCTTGCCAAAAGCGCAAGTTTCCTCCTCGTCTTCTTCCGCACGTCAACCTCGCGGCGCGGCGCGGCGCGGCGCGTCGTGCACGTGTGTGCATCTGCGAGTGTGCGGCCCGACGTAATCTAAGGTGCATTCACAACGATCACGTACACAGGAACTGGCGATATTTGAGCCAGCTTAAGTCGCTTTGATTGCTAGTTACGAATCGCGCAAAACGCAATCACGGAACTGCGGGATGATCGAACGTTTTCTCGGGGCGAGCAAGAAGCAAAGCGCGTTTTGGGGTGTGACTCGGCGCGGCGGAATACCTGAGGGGAAGAAAACGCCTGCGTCATCGCGAGAGAAGCTCGATTGTGCCGAGACAAAAGCCCTTCCGCTCGAAGAGAGAAAGCTTTCTCCGCCGAGCTTACTGGCGGGAGAAATATAATATTTCTCCACAAATCGAACACATTTCCCTCCGAATATACGCAGCGCGAAGCGAAGGACCGGATTCCTCCCTGCTCCACCCTTCTTCCTCGGATGACCAATCGAGACGATAAATAGACGCACGGTTCTCTTTCAACCTGTATGTCAGACATATTTCCTCTCTTCTCTCTTATGTCATTATCAATTTCATCGATCGCATGGAGATAACGAACGCACCTAATTTACCGCTCATCACTGTCCGCTCGGCACATAAATCCATTTTCTGGCCTTTTAAATCTCTCCCTCTCTTCCCACTTGCCGTCGTGAAACACGATACGACGACGCTTTAAATAAGAAATTCGGCTCCACGTGAAAAACTTGGCATTTTCACCGCGGCGAAAGTTACTCTCCGAGAGGATTCGTGATGCACGTCAGACACAATCCCCGATCCAAAGCACCCTCCATGGCGCGCCGAGATCGCGCAGCCGGCGCGGATTGAGACCGCGCGCCGTGCATCTTGTCATCTTCTTATCAGGCCCGTCGCGCACCGCGACGCCCCGCGCGCGCGCGTTTATACAACAGTCGTTAAGCTTATCGTTGACATCTCTCCCGACGCGAGGTCTCGTCGCCGCCTCTCTGTCCTAATTACTTTTTAACGCGGCCCATAAAAGGAGCCGGGGCTTGTCGGACTCTTCGAGGCGGCATAATCGTAAAACCGGCCGGCGGAGCGTAATTAAGACGGCACGCGTGGGCGTTCGAACGTCGCTCTCTCTCTCTCTCTCTCTCTCTCTCTCTCTCTCTCTCTCTCTCTCGCTCTCTCTCTCTCTCTCTCTCTCTCTCTCTCTCTCTCTCTCTCTCTCTCTCTCTCGTCGGTCTCGATCTCTCATTTTTTCCCCTTCTCTCTTTCTCCCCGTGCTTCTCCCCGAGCCTGTCTCTCCGTCGCCACAGACGGGACGACTCTTCCTTCCCCCGATCTTTTCCCCTCGAATCTGTCCGATCAAACACCAGACTACCATACCGACAAGTGATGTCTGGAATGTTGCCCATCTACCGAAACGATCCTAATTCGCAGTATGTGCCTATTGTTCCGATGCGAAGCCGCAAAGGGTTGCTCCTGATGCGTCGGTTCTTTTGCAGGAAACGAGACTTCCCCTCCCCCCTTCTCCTGGTGAGAGGCATCGATTTTAAAGAGAATGTGCATAACGAAAGGGAAAATTCCTCCTTACGTCGATCAAGTCGGAATGTTTAAAACGTACCTGCTGTCAGCGCTTTCAACACGTTTTTTATAGAGGTGGGGAAATGATAACATCGGTCTTTCTGTGAATGAATGCCTGAATGTCGAACGAGGGAACAAACTGTATGCGGAGAAATTGCGGATTTTTATGTAACTCGAATAAGCGTGGAGCAAAGTGAAGTGAAGACGGCCATAGCATAACGATGCAAGAACGTAAAAGTCGGAATGATATGACCATTTTGCAAAATCCCCTCGTAAAAATCTCCGAAAGTCGATGGATTTCACACGGCAAGCACCCACAAAAAACCCTCGCGATGCAATCTCATCCGTTGTAATCCTGTCGTATGAGGTATGACGTAATCGAGAAAAAAAAAGATACATCCAAAAAAGGGCAAATGCAAAGCATTCGATATAAGGGTGCGTTGCGAGTTGAAATGGTGAAGGGAGAGGGAAGGGACAGAGAGAGAGAGAGAGAGAGAGAGAGAGAGAGAGAGAGAGAAAGAGAGCCGAATCGCAACAGGACGAACGATGACACTATCAGCATGAATAAATCTCGCTCGTAAAGCGCGCGCGCGGGTGGAATCTTATCGAGAGAAATTTCGCGCGTCCCCATTCACCTACCTACACGCAAGCTTTACCCTCGAGCGGCTTTACCCTTGACCTGCTACGGTAAGTGGCGACAATGAGTTCCGTTTCTGACTCGTGGGACAAACGAGGCAGATTAGAAGATTAGGATGTTATCGCTTAACGCCCCCGTCGCTTTCGTTCGTTCTCGATCGCCCGCCCGTCCGCTCGCGCTCGGACACACACTGAATATATCGCGACGATCTTGCGAATCCCTCGTTAAGAATAATCGTTTGCACTGTTAACCCTGAAAGGGTATTCTTCGCGGACTATACGTTAAACGTGCGCTCCAGAGGTCTCGAAGATCTTGTATACTCGGTGTCGATAAGCGACGTCGGCGCGGTGTACTCCCTTTGTCCGAAAGCGTATGTCATGTCGAAAGATTACTGTTATATTTTCCTTAACGCAAGACTGCGATTGATGATATCCGCGACATGGATTTGCTTTGTTTGGGACGATAACAAGCGCAATAATTTCAAATATAATTGGCCGAAAGTGAAATTTAATTCGATCGCGCCGCTTTCGCGATGACAAGATGATAAAAGTAAATCTCGTCAATCTCGGTTGGGACAAAGTCCCTTAACGAGGATATGATACGCGTAATCGGCGACGAGGGCAGTAATTGCGATATCGATACCACCGTGGATATCGCCGATAAACTGTATCGATAACGGCCCACCGAGGGACGAGCGGACGAGGATGTTCAAACATGCCCGCGAAACCGAGTACGACGACGGGAGATCTCGTTTATCGGATAAGACGGGTCTCTCTCTCTCTCTCTCTCTCTCTCTCTCTCTCTCTCTCTCTCTCTCTCTCTCCCTCTCTTTACGAAAATAGCAACCGTGTAATTGATATACAGCGTGCGCGATTCAAGTGACGCGTAAGAACTGCTCCGCTGGAAAAGAGATTACCGCTCGAGAGGGAACGTACGAGATAAAAGGCGCGATATATATTGGCCGCTAGCAGAAGAGACAAAGTGCGCGTTTGATTTTTTGAAGAACAGTCCTTTCCTCTTAATTTGATTATTGATTTCGTTCAAGCACTTCTCGCGTGCAATGCGCGCGTGTACGGACGAAATTTAACGATGCGACGCGAAAAACAGTGTCGCCTCGTTAATCATAACAGCCGCCGCCGCCGCCCTTTTCGCTCAGATGGCCTTTAACATTGAAAAGCCGTCTCTCGGCTCAAGGCGATTGTTTCTTTCTTCCTTTTCGTGCGACAAGAAACTGATTTCACAAGTCTGACGGTTTTTCGAGAGCTCGTCGTCAAAATTAAGATCGACTTGGGCGCACTTGAACGTACGCTTGATCGTAAATTAATTTGCGATCGATACGAAATTAGTTCTGTTCGTTCTACGATCAGCGTTTCACGATACAGCTCATGCTCACGAGTGTGTCTCCGAAATTCCGGGAGCGGCGGTGAGTAATCGTAGACCGAGAATCGCGGTTTCCAAAGATCGATGACGCGCGCGGACGCGGGTACGATGATAATAATAATAATAACAATAACGATAATAGCCCAGCGGCGGCGAGAAGCGGTGGGATCGCGTTCAACTGCCGATGAATAATAACGCATCCTGCTCCACCTACCAGTACGAGACAATACCGGACGATTCCAAGGATCCTCGAGCGGCCGTGCAGCCGCTATCCCGAAGTCCCCACCGGCGCGGCGCGGCGCGGCGGCGGGACGGCGAGCCGTGGCGAGGAATATCAAGTGCCATACACCTATTTTATCTGCCAGAATGCGACGACCGCTGACGATCCGTCCACTGACGCATCGGATCTCCTCACGTCTCCTATGGGAACTCGCACTCGATGTCTCGTCGCGATATATACTGGTATATCTGGATGACGTGCGCGACCGTTTCGTCGGATTGACGGATCGGTTTTTCTCCTTGTGCAAATTTATAAGACAATTAATCTGTCGCGTTGCGGGGCAATTTGCGAGCGTAAACGGCGGTGCGCTGACGCATCAAAAGCACACCACCGTCGTCATGCGCGCGCGCGACTCTGGCTCAAACGACGACACGTTGTCGGCAAAACGGGGTCGCGACGCCGCACTGACGTTTCTCCCCCTTCTTCGCTGTTGTTTACACTTTTGCGCACGCGATCGCCTTTCCAATATTACTTTAGTCAGGTAAATTTCTCTAAAGGGAGAGAGCGGAGACTCCGGGTTATCTCGGGGCGAGTCACAGAACCTGTGCCACACGAGGATATGAAGCGGACCGACAGAGTATCATGCGATACGAATTCCGAGGGAAACGAAGCGAAAGTCATTGCATTTGTGAGGCTATTGCTTCTCGCGCACTTGGCTCCTTCAAAAATGGCCACCGAAACTGGACTTGCTTTTCGCTGCTGCATTTCCCGGCGCATTCGCTCCGTTACGAAAGCGACGTCGTGCCGCGAAACGAGATACACCGGAATACGAATGGCGCAGGGATCGTGTCGTGTTTCGAGCGCGACGCGGACCGAAGTGTACAATTTTACGGAACGACGTGTATGCGAAGCGGACAACTTCAACGGCGCTTTTCAACCCGGTAAAAAGATATCCGGCAAGTGGAAAACGAAACGGAGAGAAGAGAAATAGCATGAGAAGAAAATGTTGTTGCGATCAATGTAATTTATCAAATCTGCTTGTCCGCGCGATGCCTGTTGGATATAATTACAACCCAAATACGCGAACCGAAAGAGTCGCTCGGTTGAACACGCACGACAAATTCCACGAGCGGTTGAGCGAGGAGCGCGAGAAGAGGAGCAGCACGCGGCGGCGGCGACGATAGGGTGATCGCTCGACGGTTCAAAGTTCAACCAATTTAGCTGCGGTGACGTCAGAGAGGCGCGCGTTCACCGTTCGGTTCGGTCGTTTGTTCGTTTCTTCGTTCGCTCTTTTTCTCGCTTTCTGTCGCGATTAAGGAGAAAAAGGATTCATCGCAGTCGTCGTCGTCATCGTCGTCGTCGTCGTCGTCATCGTCGTCGTCGATCGAAGATATCGGCGGATTATTCAGGGATACCACCGGATCGTGCTTAGGGATTTTGCGCGGGGTAGGTAGGTGGATGAACGAAACGAAGAAATCGGGTGGCAACCGAGTTTCAAACGAAACTCGCGCACTCGGCGATTCCCAGGGGCCGATTAGTCCTGAATAAAGAATACGGAGTTGGCCAAGTCACCGTGGACGTGACTACACAGGCACGAAAAATGAACACGCGCCTTTTTTTTTCTTATTTTACAGAAATATCTAAAATATATAAACTACACATATCGCGCGCGGCTCGTGTAAATTCCTCATCATTTTTAGCTCGAGAATAACGAGGAACGAATCCTGTTGCGCATTCAAGCGGAACACCCGAGCAAGTAACACGACCGATTGCAACTGTACATGCAGACACGTATAATGATGTGACGTCGTAATCGAATCATTTCTCTCGTTGCAGAAGTATCATTGGTAGAGTAACGTTTCTCAGACATTCGCGCAGGGCCGATCAGACTTTCGAGAAGGGTCTTCGTCGAACAGGACGCAGAACGCGAGCGGCGCGCCGGTCCAGCAAAATAACCACGATCGATACGGATTCGAGTTCGATCCTCAGGCTCCTCAGACTCGGTCGGTCGGCCCGAGTCAAAGCCGGCTCGCACAAACGGCCAAGGATGTGTGGAATGCAATGGGCGCGCCGTGAGGTGGTGCGCGCCCCTTACACGCGTCTCCTTCTTCTCCTCTTTTCGCCATCCTCTCCTACTCTTTCTTGCGAGTGAACGGACCAACTCTCTTCCGTGTCCTTATGAATTTTCTCTGGTCTCATTCAAACAATCTACCGCTTGTGTAGCTTTTCAAGACCACTTGAGATCCGCGCAGAGTTGTCCACAGGAGCGTCGATCGTCGCGCGATTCGTTTTTGCCCGATGCGCGCGAGATAGTCCTCGTTAGAATTCCGAGGATGCCGAAGAACGATGTCGCGCGCGGAGGAAGGCACCGTTTTTCCCTACCTCCGCGAAATTCGCGAAAACAGAACTCGAATCAGAGGGAGGGAAAGGAAGGAAGGGAGGGGGGAAAAAAAGAGAGAGAGAGAGAGCATTCGTTCGCATATGACGAATGTACGCTCGCAAGGTGCGCGAATGATAAAAAGCCGCGACCGCGGCGTACGCGGATAAGAAGCGAAATAAGCAGCGGCGAAAGAAGAGGCGGAGGAAGAGGAGAAGAAGGGGAAGAAAGAAGAAGCGGTCGACTGTGGGCCAGGACATCGGCTC
>NW_020230336.1:0-85000 GCF_003227715.2 Harpegnathos saltator | reverse complement strand
ATCATCCTCACAACGATGAAGGACGATCGTTACCATTGACTTTCATCGTTATTAAATAATAATATATGAATCGTACCACAGCGCTAATATTATCGCTTGAGATAAGGATATATTTCTCCGTAAAGCTGAAGAAACGAGAAATGACGCGAGAAGTCGCAGAGGGATCAAGATGTCTAAAGATGAGACAAGTTAAATTTACGTTTGAAGGCTATTAAATCCAAGAGAGAGAGAGAGAGAGAGAGAGAGAGAGAGAGAGAGAGAGAGAGAGAGAGAGAGAGAGAGAGAGAGAGAGAGAGAGAGAGAGAGAGAGGGGGAAAAGCGATTGACATTTATCTGAATTATCGAGTCAAAAATGGAATTACCTGGAATGAAACATAAAGTCAGGGGTATCCCGGATTCGGACCGACCTAACGCGCGCTCCGAGTCTCGATTAAGCGATCGAACCGATAACACATATATACTCGCCCAAATTACACGCTAATCCTCACATCACGAATTTAGATCAATCCCGGGCAGCTACGCGCCACACCAAATCGAAATATTGTATTATAAGCAATTTCACGTAACTGTGCAAGATTTCTCGTCTCATCCAACATGCCTGATCCAGATACAAAATACAGATGTTATCATAAAGTTATAAAGGAAAATAATTAAAGATAGATATACAACACGAGTCAGCTCTGAAACAACGGCAACAACAACCGGATTCACCGATCGGATTTTTTTGTCCCGTTTGCTACTGTAGATCGCAAACAGCTGAAATATAATTCATTGGAAAAAAATTTACTCGACTTTTCGGAACGAATTATTCTCTGATACATCTGGTATACTGGAGATATATCATATCGCACAAAATAATTCGCTGTCAATTTTTCAGTCGCGAGAATTAATGAAATATAATCGCAACGATACGTCGCACACGTAGTATAGCAAGGGTTAATAAATCATAAAATTCCATGTTCCCCGCGCGTCGCGTCACACTTTCGTCCTCCGCGTATCACAGAGGACCCAGAGTATCGACGCGACACGCACGTACACTGGTATATCAAGAATCCTCAAATTAATGCCGACTCGAAGAAGCCAGTCCGCTGTCTCAGTCGATCGCTCCCAAAACGAGATCCCGCATGTCTTTGTATCGTCGTGTTCGTATCAACGTGGGTGTCGAGAGAGCGAGGAGAGCGAGACGGCACGATACGGCGACGCATAACAACGAGAGATTAATTCGCCTCGAACGAACGAAGCTGAAAGAGATGGAGGGAAAGAGAGGAGAAGAGAGACAAGAGCGAGACAAGTGTGCCTCCTTTTTCGTGTTCGCCCAATTATGGAAGCGCTCGAGCGAGGAGGTTGTAGAAGGATCTCGGGCGCCAGCGGGACGAGGGGGAGTACCTCGCAAACTTGCTCCCCGAACGTCGATCTTACGTAAGGACACTTATCCGTCTTCGTCCCGTTTTCGAGGCAAACGAAGCGTAGAACATTGCGGCAATTGACGATAATGCGCACGTAGCCGAATCGCAAAGAACGACGTTCCCTTGCAAACTGTTATCATTCGACGAACCTCCCTTTTCCTCTGTCTTTTTCATCACGAACAAGAATGGCAAAATTTCGACGAACTGACGAACAATGCGCTTCACACTCCCACGAATCGCGATTTCTCTCTCTCTCTCTCTCTCTCTCTCTCTCTCTCTCTCTCTCTCTCTCTCTCTCTCTCTCTCTCTCTCTCTCTCTCTCTCTCTCTCTCTCTCTTCCGTCCACTCGCGGCAACAATAAAGTACTCTCCCGGCAGGATATTCGACGGGCGGATTACGGTTCGTTCCCACCGAGACTCTCGCTAATCTCCCTTCTTTTTCGTCAGGTTCTGTGCGAGCCATCTGAAATTCCAGCGCTAATCCGGGATCGCGTGGTACGATGCGACTTTCGTCGAACTGTGAGCTGATAGAGAGAAGGAGAGACCGCGCGGAGGTCTCTCCTGGGACACACAGAGAGATAGAGAAAAAGAGAGAGAGAGAGGGGGGAGGGGAGGAGGAGAGGAAGGATAGCCGAAAGGGAGAGAGTATCCGCGCGCCGGGACGAGGAATAAGTTAAACGCCCCCTTCGTGTGTATGTAGTGCGGCGGGTAGTGCGCGGGGCGCCGCAGGATGAATAATAATGAGCGACACATCCACACAGAGGGTCCTGGAGCGCGATGCTCGCTCGCTCGCTCACTCGCGAGCGCGCACGGGAACACCTCGTCGGGCGCCTTTTCGTAAAAAGGCCGTTAAGGTGCTACCTTAACGATCCCATGGGCCCCACGCCGCGGAGGGGGGCCCAGGGAGCCACGTGGAATGCAGACACGTAATGCTCGTAGAATGCGCCCGGGCCGCCGACCGCGGGGGAATTATTAGTGGATCCGTGTGAGACCCCCTGAATGCAACGGGCCCTCGAACAGGTCTATACGTGCACCGGATATATATATATATATAAAATATGTATATATGTGTGCGTGCGTGTGCATATACATACACACGTGCGTGCACGGGTGCGCAGGTACGAGAGCGGCAGGTACGGACGGAGTACCTGCCTGTTTGCGCCGGTCTCACGGCGCCTGAAAGCGAAGAGAACGGGCCTTCGCTTTCGGTCTGTGCGACCTGGCGCTCCCTTTGTTCGCGACTTGAACCAGCCCCGAAACCGACGCGCGATAAGACTCTCGCGATTACGCCAAGATTAGGGCCACGAAGCATACCTGAAGAATGCCTCAATGGGCCAAGGGAGAGGGTGAGAGAGAGAGAGAGAGAGATGCGGCGGAACGAGACACCTTGTTGCATCATTGGCACTTTAACACCGGATTTATCGTCGTGATCGCTGTTTCCCGTCAAAGATTAGCATAGTGGGATTAGATCATTTTCAAACACCTAGACCTAGGGAGAAACTGGCTGATTAGCGTACAGGAGGGATTTACTTTCTCGGTAAGCGAGAGTAAATCAAGTTGCACGAAGTATCTGTACCTGAGGTAGCAGTCTCTCTCTCTCTCTCTCTCTCTCTCTCTCTCTCTCTCTCTCTCTCTCTCTCTCTCTCTCTCTCTCTCTCCCTCCCTCCCTCTCTCTCTCTCTCTCTCTCTCTCTCTCTCTCTCTCTCTCTCTCTCTCTCTCTCTCTAACATATTGTCTCCGCAAACGTACATTTATATAATAGTAGATTCGTCTTCAAGTTTGTGATTTTAAATATACTCATAACCGAGCTCTGAAGTCACGAGGGCAATATCGAGAGTCGGCCGCAGATCGACGTGGTTTAAAGTGCGCTGAGCGGACCGCGCGGAGACTGTTCTTTCGTTAGTTAAGGCGAAACGAGGTGACCGGGAACAAGATACAACCGCAAATCGATTCCGGCACGGGAAGAGAGTCGCAGACGGTGAGACGGGAATCTGGCTCCTAAACGAGGGATCGATTCTGTCGTCGCGCGGCGCGGTGCGGCATGGCGTGGCCGCCCGTGTGAGAAACTTTTAATTGCGTTCCGCGCGCGCGTCAGCGGCCCATTTCGTTGAGACAGGGTCGAGAACCGGAACGAAGGGACGAGAAATGTGGTTGGTAGGTAGGTAGGTAGGTAGGTAGGTAGGTAGGTAGGTAGGTAGGTAGGTAGGTAGGTAGGTAGGTAGGTAGGTAGGTAGGTAGGTAGGTAGGTAAGTAGGTAGGTAGGTAGGTAGGTAGGTAGGTAGGTAGGTAGGTAGGTAGGTAGGTAGGTAGGCCAGGCAGGCAGGCAGGCAGGCAGGCCAGGCAGGCAGGCAGCCAGCCAGCCAACCAGCCAGCCAGCCAGCCAGCCAAGCCAAGTAAGCAGGCAGGCAGGCAGGCAGGCAGGCAGGCAGGCAGGCAGGCAGGCAGGCAGGCAGGCAGGCAGGCAGACAGACAGACAGACAGACAGACAGACAGACAGACAGACAGACAGACAGACAGACAGACAGACAGACAGACAGACAGACAGACAGACAGACAGACAGACAGACAGACAGACAGACAGACAGACAGGCAGACAGGCAGGCAGGCAGGCAGGCAGGCAGGCAGGCAGGCAGGTAGGCAGGCAGGCAGGTAGGTAGGTAGGTAGGTAGGTAGGTAGGTAGGTTAGGTAGGTAGGTAGGTAGGTAGATACGTAGATGCAAAAGGGAGGACGCAAGCGGATATGTAACTCACGCTTCCTTGATATGCGTGTGCATCGCGCGGAATTGTCCCGAGGAGGGTAACCAGAACCAAGAATAAGGTTGCGCGGGACGACGAGCGAAGCAACGAATGCGAAGAAATGAGTGTCAAAGCTCTTCAAGCTTTCTTTTTTCTCGCGAAGCTTCGAAAAGCGAAGCAACGAACGCGAAGAAATGAATGTCGAAGCTCTTCAAGCTCTCTTTTTTTCTCGTGAAGCTTCGAAAAGCAAACATCTTGAGATCGCTCGTGAGGTCCATCGACACATTGACTACCATAGACGAGGCCCATTGACCGGTGTCATCGCGTCTCGCTGTTTCACGTATAACACATCATCAATTGCATGTAACAAGTTAAACATGCGACCAACAGGAATCGAATGAAACGAGCTAGCAAACGTATGCATTTGTGCCATTTGCTGGTTGAAGTTCGAATTGAACGTTGAAATAATCAATAGAGATCAGCGTGACTGTCAACGTGTTGACCCGAATTTGACGAATCTTTCCCGGTAAGATCGATTCTCGAATCAGGATATCTTCCACTCCTGCACATGCAAACGGTACAAATCGGGGAAAATAAGCCCCGGGGAGAGATCGCACTCACCTTTTCCACGAGCCTGGGCCCATTCTCCAACGAGCGCAAAATGGCATCCGAAATGCGGGTGCCCAACTGTTTGACGGCGTTCACAGCATTCAGGCCCAGGGGATCGTTATGACCGTCCACTGCCACGACGAGCCTCTCGACCGTCTCCACGTAACCGGACCACGCGAGATCCAGTTCGGACGCCGGCTCGGTCAGGCAGCCCCTGCAACGTTTATTTGCATTTTTCTGCCGATGCCTCTGTGTCCCTCTCGCTCCCTCTCCCTCTCTCTCTCTCTCTCTCTTCCTCTCACGCGTAAGACGACGTGTATCAGTGTACACGCGAAAACGCGAAGTCGCAAATTCGCAGTCGCGAGCAACCGCACAATTACAAGTCCTCGTCGTGGATATCGTGTACAGAAATAACATCTCCGTAGATCGACAATTATAGGGGAATCAATTGTTAAATATCCGCCGCGGTAAAAGCGACGAAAAGCATTTCGATTTGTTGGAAAAATTCAACCCTATTCTCTGCCCCTTAATTGTAACTCAATCAATATATATTCGTTTACGCGATTTATTCTACTGAAACACGATCGATCGCGAGGAAAAACCTTCGAAGCATGTCGGGGCGAATATTCGAAATTCCTTCGCAAACGTTACTCACCTCATAACGTTGATGCAGAATCCGTTGCAGGGCATGACGGCGTTGCCGAAGCCTTTGCACCTGGGACAGTAGGTCATCCTGAGCATGGCGGCGTTGCAGGCCTCTTGCTGAGGGCTGCGGGTGCCAGGACCGAAGAGCACGCTGTCAGTCTTCTCGAGCACGGTCTTGCCGAGCGTGAGTGCCTGCACCAGCACCCTGGTGGCCTCCAGACTCTTGCTGACCGCGAGCGAAATATCCTGAGGTATATCGAGGAACGGTTGTATGTCGGCCATCGCCTCGTGCAGGCAAGCTTTGAACTTGTTCGTGAATTCTTGCTGGTCCTGTTGATGTTGCTGCGGATTGATGAGTTTGAGGTAGGCGATCGGGAACAAGCGCGTGAAGAAGTCGAATATGTGTTCCTGCAGCATCTCTCGGCTTAGAGGTTGCTGCAGGTTGTCTGGCGTGTTGGTGGGCGACACGTAATCCACCATCATCTGATAAAGCGCTTTGACGATCGGCCTACTCGGCTCCTCCATCGAACTGTATGCCTTTTGGAACATGATCAGAGTCTTATTCTCCGACTGTCGCGCCAGATTGGTCACCGAATCTGCGAAGATGGAGGAGAATCCACGGTCACTCTTTCATTGCTCTCCAGTTAGCAACTCGCGAATATTCGCGTTATTGTTCGTGTTATCGTTATATTGTAATATCATATACGAAGGACCTGATTCAGCATAAGTTTCATTCTTTCATGAGTTACGCGCGTATCTTGCTAGTGGATTCAAAATTTACTGAATTTTTGGCAAAGGAATTTGGTTAAATTTTAACTGCTGTGTAAACCGCTGTTTACACATCATCATTTTTCGTGAACCAGCTATACCATCGACTCGGTATCAATCTTTTCTTCGCCGTACGACAAAGTTCTTCGGTATTCTAGACATTCGTCGCTCGATAACTGATTGGCATGTTTGACGAACTCGTCATCGTATACAATGACGTATAATGTGGTAATAAACTATATTAGGATTTCAATATCGGGCAGTTGGCTCATAAAATTCTTTCCAAGTAATTCTACCGTCAAGAAATAACAAGAGCGATAACTTCCAGGTCAAAATATTCGAGAGGGAAAGAGAAAGAGGAAGAGAGAGAGAGAGAGAGAGAGAGAGAGAGAGAGAGAGAGAGAGAGAGAGAGAGAGAGAGAGAGAGAGAGAGAGAGAGGGAGAAGGAGAAAGAGGGAGCGAAAGAGCCGAGATGTTATCGTTACTTTTTCCTCTCCGGAATATTCATTTTTGTTACGGGGAGTGAGTCGCTTTTATCCATATTAGAAAAAATTGCTCAGAGTGAAAAGGTACAGGCGAGAGAGCGAGAGAGAGAGAGAGAGAGAGAGAGAGAGAGAGAGAGAGAGAGAGAGAGAGAGGAAGGGAAAGAAAGCAAGGACAGTTGTCTCGAGTTTCCGCCGGTATACCTCGCGCTGTATGGAATTTCCCTGCGGTTTATCCTCGCGCGTTTCCGACCCTCTCCCGCTCTCTCTTTTTCTCTCGCGCGGGTCTTTTTTCTCTAATCCAGCCCGGTGAAATAATTCATCGCGTAAACGCGGCCACTCGAGATTTCGCGAGCGTCGAGTTGAGCGCGTACTCATGACGACTCCTAAGAACGGACGTACTCTGCGCGCGAGCGCAAACGCTCGCGCGAGCGCGGGTGCTTAATCGCGAACGCGTAAAACGGAGGAGATGGACGATAAGTGCTTCTCGATTCCCCGCTTCAGTCTCAAGTGCCTCCGACGAGCATCTACACGCTTCTTCGCCCTCGAAGCGCGCGCGCGCGCCGCGGCGCGGCAGCGGCACCTTGCGGTTCTAACGATCCTATTAAGAGAAGTGGCAAAACGAGACCGTGGAACGGCAGAGGCGAGAGAGTTTAAAGATCTCCGCGCGTTTTTCTATCGACTATAAAAGTACACGGGGTGTCGATCGCGCCGCGCCGCGCCGCGCCGCGCGGTCGCGCGCGGGTTTGTTATATAATTATTTCATCATGGAAATCTCTCGGTGCGGACAAACACTCGAACACAACTGCGCGTTCGCTCGCGGTCCGCGCGCGATTTAATCGCACTCTTCTCGACCGCTTCTCTCACTTGCGAAAGACCACGAGGAGAAAGAGGGGACGGTATTCTCCCGACGCGACGAGTCGCGCGTGTGTCGTGAGCAGAAAATTCGGACCCGACCAAATTATACCGGTTTCTCGATCTTTGATTTGCGACACCACGCGCCGGAATCGCATCGCGGTGTCGCACGCGCGTGAACATGAGTCGCAAGTTTCCCACCGCGTTGCGCGGATCGCAACGCCGAGTGTAATTTATTTTTAAGTGGACATGCCTCGGTTGACGTGACTAAAATTAACGGCATATAAAAATACGCGTCGCGATCTCCCGCAGCCGTCGCGTCGTCGTGCGTTCGGTTGCTCTTTCTTTCTCGCACTCTCTATTTCGTCCGTTCTGCTTCCTCGCCAATGGGGACGGGGGGCCTTGGTGCCTTTCTTTCGTGTGAAACGTTATTTGTCGAGGCGGATCGTGCCCGCGTTAATTGAGACTTCAAAGGCGGTGAATCACGACCGCTCGAATTTGTTTTCCTTCAATTACCGGGATTCCGCAGACGCGCCGCGTACGTATACGATGGAGAGCAACTAAATCCGGCAGTGACCGTCTCCTTCCTTCTTCCTCCTTCCTGCACGACTCACCGACATGTACAGCCGCAATTTCGCCCGTCCGCTCGTAATATCGTCTTCGAACTCGATTACGAGCCTCTTTCGGAACTGATTTACCGTCGCGACGAAACGAGCGACTATCGCGCGCCAGTCCACTCCAATCGTGACTATCCAAGGTGCGATAACTTCAGTAGGAAGCGACTTTCCGCCCGAGGTATCGCGGAGCGTCGCAAACTTTTCGATCGTTTCGAAATGCCATTCGAGCGTACGTAATAGGACAACCGACGGACAAATCGGAATAACTCCGACCGGAAAATCATCAAAATAAACCCGAATCAATTTGTCGGCTCGTTACACCGGGACTCAAATCGCAAAAATTCGGGTCTCTCCATCTTTCTTGATATTTTGTTGAGGCAGTCCGCTTTTGCATCTCGTTACCGGGATAGAAAATAACTCTTGCGTTTCGAGTTTACTGAAAAAACGTTTCACGGTTTACGGATTATCTCGCTACGGGATTCCTGAAATATACGCGCGCAAATATTCGTGTGGTACCAGATAGCGACCGATAAACGAAAGTCGTTTAAAAGGGGGTGGGTGGGATCGGAAGAGAGAGAGAGAGAGAGAGAGAGAAAGAGAGGGCTTAATTTCAAGCGAGGGTGAAAAATATACCGACGCGGACACTCTTCTCTCTCTTTCTCTCATACGCGAGGATATAAACACTTCGCGCGCGCGTCGCGGTCGAGAGGAAGTACATTTTTCGCGGTATCGAAAATAGCTGAGAGCGAGAGCGGTCGCGGCCTGCGCTCGTGAATTCTAGACGCCGCGTTACCGAGGCAACGACACGCACGCGGACATGCGTCTCTCTCTCTCTCTCTCTCTCTCTCTCTCTCTCTCTTTCCTTTCCTTGCTTTCTCGTACTCTCGAGTTTTCGCGCCTGCTATCTCCCTCGGTCTTACCTCGTTTTCCATTTCTACCGCGTACGCCGGTTAATGCACACCGGTATAAATACCAGTGGCGAGGAACACGTAACCGCGAGGATAACTGAAAAGCCGCGCGATCGAGTCATTTTTCACAAACATTACTTTGTCGGTTATTTCGACATGAGTTGCACGATTTCAAAAGTTGCAGTGTATCTCGGCCGAAAGCGATTTAATGTGAAAACTGCGATACAATTACGGAGAATCCTCGTAATCCCGGCGAAAAACGATACAAACTCCGCGTACAATTTATAGTAATGAAAGGTAACATGAAATGCAACGAATCAGTCGCGAAGCGATCGACGTTTAATATCGTATCGATGTCTCGTGAACGCGAATTCAGACTGTCGAGAACGGTTGGTCGAGTGCTCGAAATAAGAAGTGACACGTTCGCGGCCTCTTGTAAACGAAGCACCGACCCGATGCGGGAATTAAAGAGATAGATTGTACGAGGAGAGGAGAGGAGAGAGAGAGAGAGAGAGAGAGAGAGAGAGAGAGAGAGAGAGAGAGGAGCGTACGAGAAGCAACAGCAGCAGTAATAGCAAAGAAAGAGAGAGAGAGAGAGAGAGAGAGAGAGAGAGAGAGAGAGAGAGAGAGAGAGAGAGAGAGAGAGAGAGAGAGAGAGAGAGAGAGAGAGAGAGAGAGAGAGAGAGAGAGAGAGAGAGAGAGAGAGAGAGAGAGAGAGAGAGAGAGAGAGAGAGAGAGAGGAGAGAGAGAGAGAGAGAGAGAGAGAGAGAGAGAGGTAGGGATAGCGGGCTTCGCTTTCTTGGCCCCGTATAAGGCGGCATGCGAAGCCGACAACTTCGAATCTTCCCTGAGACGAACCTCGGACGAGTTTTGCAGGGATTTCTCGAGTTCGTCCGAAATCATCCGCGATAATCGTCAGTTCTTCTCGAGCGTTAACTCTTTTTTCCACTGTCGAGACGAAAGCGACAGGGAAAACAGACAGCTTCTTTTCAAGACGGAGGAAAGGAAGGAGAAAACGAAAGGGGCGCCTCCTTCCCTCTGTCGCGCTTTTGCCGATACAAATTTATAATAAATCGCGATTACCCCGGGGATCGGTTGAAAAATTCAAATTCCGAAGACGAGATGGCAAAAACGAAAGATAAACTCTGAATGTTTCGAGCGGGTTTCTACTGGAGGAACGGATACTACAGCTGGGCATTATTGAAGTTTCGACGGTGCAATTTCAGATTGTCCCGATCCGCGATCTTCTTCAAGGTAATTCGATAATTCCAGCGATCTAGCGATTAGGGTATTTCTCTTTCTCTCTCTCTATTGCATACCGCGCACGCCTCCGGGATAACGTTCACAAGGCAATTTCGTCGGCCATACTCAAGTGTGTCGTGTACAAACACAAACTCGCCTCGTTTACCGTAATTCGCGTCTCGCGCGCTCAACGATAACGTCGTCGTTGTGAGTTGGTTCTTCGCGGTTTTGATTGAAAATTTAATCGTCGCTCCAAATGCATTCGCTTCGGTGACAATCAAGAATTGTCTATTACTAGATTTTCGTCTAACATTTTGCTGTTAGACACACACATTTTATATTAAAGACCTTTTTCGCCGACGTCTATTAGTATTCGATGGATCCTAATTAACAAAACTGCTCATTGACGTCGTATTAATGATTCACGGAGCAATGGGAATTGCTTGTATGATTCGCAGACATTAATCGACACTGACAAAATCGACCTCGAATAGCTCGAAAAGATACGATATCAAACACTGTGTTTCCAGGAACACAGGAAAGAGAGAAAAGAAGAAAAATACAGGAAATGAACGGAGGCAGACGCGTGGTTATAAATTTCTTAAGGACGCGTGAAACATACTTCACGCTTTTCACTATATTTTTATGTGTATTTGTTTCGGTGCGAAAAATACTCCCTCGGTAATTTCAGTGGCGGTATGCGTTAAGAAGTTACAGAAAAGGTCTCTTACCTCTGAGAGAGTCGGCGGTAGTGACGAGGAGACCCTGCAGGGTCCTACTGTGATGATGAATCAGATTGTGAAAATCCGTCCGGGCTTGTTGCTTCAATCGCTTCTCCATTTCCTCGCCGCAGCACTTGCCACCGCATACTGCTGAAAAGAAAAAGAGGAAGAGAGAAATGAGAAAAGAGAAGTAGTATTTCGCGTAGTTACTATGCGACAGGTAGACACACTTGCACAGACGAAAACAGGAGCCGAAAACATGCGCTCCCCTTTTATTCGACTCGAGTTAAATCAAATTGAAGAGAACGCGAGGGGATATAAATTGTATATTAAGCCGCATAAATTCGCACGCTCGTTCTCGCTCACTCGTTCGCCCGCTCGCGTCCGTATCTTCAAAAGTCGGCTATGTCTGACCCATTTTTCCGCAAAAATTACGGCTATCGTCCGTAAAAGCCTAACATGAATGATGATTAAAATCCGATCGTAGATTCCGATAATTCGATCACACGGAAATTGTATCGCGCCGAACTGTTTTACCCTCCCCTCCCCCGCTCTCTCTCTCTCTCTCTCTCTCTTTCTCTCTGATATTTCATTCTATAAATTAATCGAATTTCATCAACGCGTGTGCACACAATTTTACGCTCGTACGTGTATCTCTTCGCGCGTAGCACGCGCGCGGATTTTCGAGCGTAACCAAGCGGGATTACACGCGATCGCGATTTGCCTGCGATATATTTCAAGCCTCTTCGTCGTCCCTGTCGCGCTGCGTTGACGATTTTTACACACGCAAGGCTCGCTCGGTAAATAAAAGTTACCAAGCGCGCGTTTAGCACGTTAATAATATCATGTTGGGTAGGGGCCGTGCAGTAGTAATAGCAACGTTATGCCGCGCGATAATTTCAAGCGGGATCGGAAAATAATGCCGTCACGATCGATTGAAATCCTGCGGATGACGCGCATTCCTCTTCTAGCCGGCGGGCGAACCGGTTTCGCGAGCACGAACGCTGCATCGAATTTAAAGAGACCGGGGTTGTATGTTATACTTATTTATAGACAGGTCATATATTTATATTATATATGTAGCGCGCGCAAAAGAAAGGATGAAATGTAAATAGATGAATAATATACGGAGATGCAAAAATACACAGAACCAAACGAAGAAATAAATGTAGAGATATATGCTGGCACAATACACAGATGTGAACGTAATTCAAGTATCGCCGTCATGTGCGCGCAGGTCATTTATCCGTTCGTCCGAAGAACTCGTACACGGTCGTATTGTCGTCCGTCGAAAGTCTAAAGCCGTAACAACGCGCACGTTACACGTTCTTCTTATTTTTACGTCGTTAAAAATAAGCTGTCGCGGTTCGCGAGCGACGAATAACTTGTCACACTGACGAAGAAAGAAATAGACACGTGTTACGCAATGTGCACTGCGTCGCGGTCGTATTAGCCAATAGGATTAATAGCTTCGAAGTTCCGAGAAACGTCATAAATCAAGATCAACAACGTTGGGGGACGAACGCGACGGAAATGTAAACGAGTGAGAAAAAATCGGGACACGGCGAAAAAATAAATCGCAACACACGATATCGCGCGCGCGCGCGCCTCAGGAATCTGAGGAGGAATACTTCATGTTCAATTTTTCCCTCTTCTGGAGAAGTCTCACTACCTCGGTCGGTCGATCAATCGCGCGAGACGAACTATAGTTTTCTCTCAGAGAATTCCATTTTACCGAATACTTTATTCTCCCCATGTATGCAAACGAGCAAACACGATACGACAATGGAAAATCTCGCATATTCAGTCGAATCAAATTGGAGACTAACAACGTCCGACAAATTCCGCGTAAGATCTGATATCGAGAAGAGAGAGAGAGAGAGAGAGAGAGAGAGAGAGAGAGAGAGAGAGAGAGAGAGAGAGAGAGAGAGAGAGAGAGAGAGAAAGAGAGAAGAGAGAAATTACCGCGAAACGAAAAGAACCGACGATTAGGCGCGTTCGCGCTGACAAGAAGCAAGTTCAGCGTAGTTCAGAGTGAATTACGCGTTAACGTCGCGTCGCGGGAAAAATAAAGATGGATCGAGGCCGCTCTTTTAGTAAATTTCCAACCCAAGACGCAGGGAACACAGCCTGTTACTATAAACGCGGAAAAACTTTGTTCACTTCGCTCTTCTGTGGTGTAAGTATCGTATTATCGTGTACGCGCGATTTCGAATCGCGGTCTTGCGCTAACAATCGCGATTATACCGGGTGAGAAAAGTCGTCTTTAGAAATATCCGTCGTATTTAATCGCGCGCCATGTTCGCACCACGCGCTTCGCTCGTGGGTGGAAACGTTAACGTCCGTCCCCGTACTTTCCTCTTTCTCCGTCGAGAAAACTGTTAACCGTCACATCAATTAACATCAAGTCATCGACCACCATTGTCGATGCGCAGAGAGAGACCCGAGGAAGCAGATTTAAATCGAGCCGATCTCAATCGAGACGAATGCCGGCCAATTAATCGTACGTTGTGAGAAAAAAAATCTGCTATCTCGGCGAAGAAGTTCGCCAGAGATTCGTGATTCGCCGCAAAATGGAAATTAATCTGGAGAGTGTCAACGTCCCGACGAGCGAACGGCTTGACGAAGTTAATGTTTACGTTGCTACTCGCGCGCTTCGCCACAATGCTTACTCGCAAGACCGTCTCTGACATGAGTGACCTCAAATTGACAACATTGATAAAAAGCGTTGTATATAACAGCAGAACTAGTAATTCTCTTCGAGCGAGACATTCTCGACGTTCTTCACGTGTCTCATTTCTCAAATGCAATTGTACCAAAATATCCAAATCCGTATCGAGCCGCGCTGGAAGATCACGCGGATTAATCGGATATTATCAAGCCGGCGAGACGTCAATCGGGAGAAAGCAATGGAGAAACCACGTGATGAATGCGATCACGACACCTGTCATCGCGCGACAGAGCACAGAAGCACTTACTCGTGGAGGGATCCCTCGCGGTTCCATCGGCCGGCAGCAGGCTGATATTCTTGCCGTCGAAGAACGGCCTGACCCGGTCGCAGTCCGCGACGTTGACGGCGACGAAGAAATCGGTGTCGTTGCCGGCGGAGCGCACGCGAAGCGCCGATCTCGCGTATGCCGTGCGGGCACAATCGCACACCACGAGAAGAACGATCGCGAGCAGGACCGGCGCGGAGAGCGCGGCTCGCGGTGTTATTTTCATTTCGGCAAAATGGCCCCGGCGCGACGGACGGCCGGAGAAAGAGAAGAGAGGAGAGGAGAAACCCGAGGGGAAAACGCGCGCGCGAGAAATCGGCGGCGGAGATATTCGCGAGAAATTGTTTCTCTTTTTCTCTCTCTCTCCCTCTCCCTCCCTCTCTCTCCTCGTCAGTGGTCCTTGCACCTCTCTTCGCCTGTTCTCACGCAGCTCTTTCCTCTTCGTCTCTTTTACGGATTAGAACCGATCGCTGCTGGAGTCATCCACCGTATCGGAACGCGATGATCGTTCCTCGAACGACGGCGGACGCGCCGTCAGACAGCACGACGGCGACGGCGAAAACGAGCGGCGGTATTGCTGCGAGCACTCGGAGCATGCGGCGCGAACATTTGGTGCGTTCGCGAGGGGGCGGAGGAGAAGAAGAAAGAGAAGGAGGAAGAGGAAGAGGGAGGAGGTGAAGGACGTGAAGGAGGAAAGGAGAGACAGAGGTAAAGAAAGAGAGAAAGAGAGAGAAAAAGGGGAGAGAGAGAGAGAGAGAGAGAGAGAGAGAGAGAGAGAGAGAGAGAGAGAGAGAGAGAGAGAGAGAGAGAGAGAGAGGAGAGGTCAAAGACGGCGATCGCGACGAGTCCAGGCGATCACATATATCCTCCAACAACGCTCTCGGCACATGCACGCTCGACCACTTGGTTCGTGTCACAATGTGAGATGCACATACGTATTTTTCGCGTGAGTGTGCGTGTAGATACACACACACACACGCACGTGCGACTGACGGACGGACGAACGCGAGCAAACCACGGGCGCACGCACGTACGCACGTACGCACGCACGCACGCACGCACGCACGGAGGCGGACTCGCGAGCGCGAGAGCGAACGGAGCGAGACGAGAGCGCACCACGTACACCTATCACGAGTGACTCGACGAGACTGAAATTGACGCGAGTGAAAAACGGCTCGAACGAATTCGGCCGGTGGCGCGCGCATGCTCGTTCGCGACAGAAGCGCGGTGTTGAAAACGGAACGCGGCGACATCTCACGGTGGAAAGTCGAGATCAATGCCTGTACCTTAACGCATCGTTGGTAATGTTTACGATTGGTTGCCGGTGGTTGTACAAGCTATCAAGATCTTTCTTACCGGCCGTCCCATAATGGAAATGAGAATACATCTATCCCATGAGAATACATCTAAAGGATCAATTTTATCCGATATCATAAAATGTATCAGTAAACATATGGCAGAATTAAAGCCCCCATAGTAACCGTCATTGCTGAAGACTTGTCTCATTTGAAATATTCAAACATGAGCTTCCTGAATGAAGGAAAAGAAACGTGTGTATATAATTATACGTGTATTATTCGATTCGAATAAAACAATTGAAACAAAATTCAGATCTAATTGTAAATTTGAATATTTCACGCAAGACACAAGAATAAACAACTATTGATATAGACTTGAATGGATTTGTATGGAAATTTGGTATAGGTGTAACTAATTAATCTTTGGCCGAAATAATGTTAATGTGTCGGCATATTGTTTTAATTTAATGTCATTATAATAAACGTATACTGAGTAGATAAGTGGGTTAAATAGAAAAATGCAAACCTTCTTTCATTGGCACAGAGCAGAGCGCCTTTCAAGATACAAAAATATAAGCGACAGACACGATCCTCGTGTTAACGAATCAGATGAAAGTAATCATTCTCCTGGTCTGATTGACCTGCCACACGTTCAGCGCTTCGTACTCCTCGATGCACTTGTACACGGGGTCGGGTTTAAACCCTTTGCTCGTGCATCGCTCCAAAATGTCGGATACTTTGACCGTCTTCTTATCACCGGCGAGTTCCCTTATCAAATGGAAAATGCGGTTGGTCGGATTCTGTTGCGCAATGTTTGTACGGTGTTCGGAGTAATTGATGGAATGCTTGGACATTTCAACGAGCCTGTTCGCTTCCGCTACATCGTCCTTCTCGACCACATTCGACAGACGCAATCGTGCCAGCGCCGTTGACAACCGCAGAACACCCAGCAAGTTACGAGCGGAAGTGAATGTCTTGTCGTGGCTGTTACGCGCTTCTTTTCGCATTTCCACGTAAGAGTCTGTAATTTTGTAAAATATCCGTCGAATACTTTGATGCGCATATACAACGAGGAATAATCTCTAATAAGGTACAACACAGCATCTTGTTCAACCATGTTAAAATAATATGTAAACTCCATAAGAAATAATGTTAGTTATGCATATACATACCCACGATAAATTCTGTTAATTCCTCCGATACGGTGGGTTCTTTCGTCTTACATAAGTTTATATATTTTCTAATCAGTTTCATGTCGAAAGCCTCCGTCTCTGTCGGAGGTTGCGAGCAATGTTGATGGACATAGGTGATGTGCTGCGCCAGTCTAAAAGAAAACATTTCTATTAATTTACGAATGAAATATATAAACTTTACATCAATAGAAAGCTATGTTACGAAATAATTATCAAATTAAAGACAAATAATTTACGTGATATTTATTATTATCGGAAAGAAACTGATTGATAAACTAATACCTACTTGAGATCGTTACTTCGATCCGCACGATCCTGAATGAGCCACAATAGGTCGAATCGCGATAACAACGCGGCGGGCAATTGAATATTTTGCTCGACCGTTCTCTGCGGATTGTATCTGCCGTAAGCCGGATTGGCAGCGGCTAATATGGAGACCCTAGCATTCAAACGAGCCATTATACCGGCTTTGGCAATCGATATAGTCTGTTGTTCCATCACTTCGTGAATCGCCGTTCTGTCCGCGTCTGCCATCTTATCGAATTCGTCAATGCAACATACTCCATGATCCGCCAATACTAAAGCACCACCTTCCAGTATCATTTGACCAGTCAAAGGATCTTTCATGATGGCAGCGGTCAAACCTACGCCTGATGATCCTCTTCCGGTGGTGTACTGTGATCTCGGAGCTAATCGTGTAATGTACGATAATAATTGTGACTTGGCCACACCAGGATCTCCCATCAAACAGATATTAATGTTGCCTATGATTAATTTTAATTCAGCTGTTATTTTGAATAATTTATTTATTTTGTCATATTATATAGTAATAGAACAAAAATGGGCATCTAAAACTAAAGGCAAATCCATGTTATAAGATAATATAAAATAAAGATAACAAATGTTGTACAGGAATAAATTATGCGACTGATATAAATATTGATTAATAAAATTCATATTTTTTTACCTCGAATCTTGATATCGCCTTTCTTCTTGTCTGTTCCACCTACAAGTAGCAATAGCAATGCCTTTTTTACATCCTCGAGCCCGTAAATCTCGGGAGCTAAGGACCTAGCCAACTTGCTGTAAAAATCATCCTGCATCAGCAAACTTAATTCTTCATCTGTTAGTTCAGCGTTGCTGTCATCGGTCGAGTCAGTATTATTAAGACATATTATTTTCTGAAACAAAACAATCATTTTACATCAACAAATAAAGAACGACTGTTACTGTAAAATCGATATACTTATTCTTACATGTGCGTCCAAGTAAGTTTCGCTAGAAAGTGCAGGGCCAGATTTAGCATTGTAACCAGTCTTCACAAAGGGCAAGAACACACCAGTCACAATCACATGATCTCCCGGCATGCAATTTCTCGTTGTTTCGCCTCTGCAGAAGATGGTCAAGGATCGTGGTATATGACCGACTGGCACTTGTTCACTCTGCAAAACATAAATTTTAATAATTGTTTAAATCTTAAGAGGCTCTTCAAGTATTCACAAACTTACATGTTCTTGTAGTTTCATTTCTTGAAACTTGATAAATTTCGAGCCTTTCGTTTGCATGTACAGCCTACCACCTGATTTATTCACGCGACATCCGTCGCTCGGACAAGTCCGTAATGGCATAAAACTTAAAGATTGTATCTGAAATGATAAATTGCACAATAAAATAGAATTAAAATCTTTTTGTATATAATTTTTGTATATAGGAACTATAAATAATTATGTTAAAAATGCAAAAATACCATTAAAGTAAAATTTGAATTCAATTTACTTACAGGTTGGCTCACTTCTGAACCACATTCATCGCATGTATAAGTTGCCACAACAACCATTGGTTTTACTTCAGTAGTTTTTGTAACAATACCCCTAACAGTCACCAATTTTCCAATCTTATCTGCTTTAATATCCCTTACTGAATAAGCTTTTGTATCAGAAAAATCTTTAAAATATACTTCGCTGAAAGTCATAAGTACTTTTGTAAATTGAAAAATTTTACTTTATCTAACAAATATTCAAACAAATTAAATTTTCTTACAAACGACGCATCAATTCTGGAGCATATTGTATTCTGGTGTCATGAACATCACCTGGTTGTCTGTTGCGAGCTTGCATTACTAATCGATGTTCCATATAAATATCTAAAGAATCCTTAGGTAAAACCGTTTTCTCTTTAAAGTCAGGTAACATTTCTTGAACCAGCTATATAAAAAAGAAATGATTACCATCATAATTAATATTGCCACATACAACAGTTGATTTTGTATAGTTATTTCTAATTTAAAAATTTATAAAATGATTAAGTTTTTTACATACATCCAAAATTAAATTAGTATATCTCCTTGTATTGTTTACAATGGATGTGGCCAAGTCACTATCAAACATCTGTATATCATCTAAATCAATTTCAAAGCTAATCTGTTCTCTGTGTGCTATTTTAGTAAGCTGCTGTCTGTACTTAAAATGTTTATCTGGCATTTTGTCATTCATTGCAACAAACTCCAGGAAGAAAGTCTTCAATTGTTCTAAAATATTTATTACATTTATATTAGTCAGCTTATTGTGTTCAGATAGATTATTGCTACAAAAGTAATGGGATGAATTTTTGCATAATGGTAAATGTTTAATAGTATACCAAAATATTATTTCATGTCATTCTAATAAGTACTAATAAGTTTCATTGACATATCAAATGACGTATTCTAAACACTTATTTCCATAAGTATTTAATAGAAATTTTGCATGGTTAAGTATGTGAAAAATGTAAAAGTAATTACCTCTGTCTTTAACATAATCTCTCGATACTTTGCTCGCCATTTTTTACGAATTCAAATATAAATACTTTTGTTCAATCGTTCTCTTGAATTTATTCCTTAAATTCCTTTAATTTATTCGTATTTATTCCTTAACGAATATTAATTAATTGGTTAAATGTCGTTCTTCTGTGTTTGCCCGTTTTTCCCGCGTAAAGTATGAAACCATAATTCGTATAACAAATAGATTATGAGCTTATAAACAGATTTAGGATGCAGTCGAGCAGCACCATGCGGACTCGGCTTATACTCAATATCAATGAAAACACTACCTAAATGTCGTATTTCTCGAAGCCATCTATTGAACCAATTGGAAAATGGCATGTGGACATTATTTCGGAACAGTCCGGAGCCAAAAATAGAACCAACCAACCAACCATCTATTGAACTATGAACTAAATACTAGGGAAAATGGCGTATGGGTACACCCTTCTACCAGAGAGGAAGCTGAGAGCGGCCAACACGGCGTTTTCGGCGACACCGATTTTTCGCACTGGGAATGGGCGCTATATGCATCCATTTTGAGAGGGGAACTACGATGTTACATCCACTTTTAGGTCTCGACGGTAAAACCTGCATCTGGTGGCTGTCCGTGCTACATCCACTTTCAGGCGGTTTATGTCCGTGCTACAACCATAATACCGTACTTGACAAGCACGGTCTCGCGCATTGTTATGCATTTATAACATGAATTAACATGTTAACATGCACAAAAAAAATAAGAATTGAGATTGTATATGATTAATATCATGAAGATTATATACGATTTATATCGATATATAAATATATGATAATAAGATAATATTTTGTGTGTACCCAAAATTATTTTTCCAAAATATTTCAGCGTTACGTTAGTATTTATTTATACTCTGACAGGCGTTTTTTAGCGCAGTTGTGTCCGTGTACATGTGTTGCATTGAAAGTGTGCGTGACGTACGTGTGCATATACGCACTCACACACACACACACACACACACACGTGTCACACATACGCAACAGATAGAATCTCAGGGTATATGCTTAAACATTTTCAATTGCCGTACGTTTCTATGTAAGAATGTAGTCGGCACACACACACACAGAGAAACTGCTCCCGTCTATCCGTCTGAAGTCCCGCCCTCCGCTCGGCTTGTTTTGACGAGCCAAGCGAAAGAGAGAGAGAGAGGGAATGTGTTCGCTCCATCTCGCTCTGATTCGCAACGTTGCCGAGATTGTGCTTCCCGACACACGGCCGAGACTGACGTTTCACTCTCGGCGTGAATCCAACGAGATGATCAATAGCAATCGATTTCGACTAAACTCGTTGTGTCGATAGATTTGCATGACAAATTAACATTACACTAAAGATACGGCGTAGCATTGAAGCGTTTGCAAGAAAGTCGCGATTGAAAATCGCGAGTGCTTCATGAACCAAATGAAGGAGGGAGCTTTTCAAAGAGCGTGTGGCTTGGTGGAAGTACGCTGGACTCGCGGGGTTGAGGGCGGTGGTTCGCATCTCCTTGGCGGTCGGCGTTGTCCTTTTTCGCCAATCATTTTTTTTTCGTTTTTTAGGAAAATGCACGTGTTGCATACAACATACGTGTATCACAATAAATTTTTTTTCATTTTTTAAGAAAATGCACGTATTGCATACAACACACGGGCATCGCAAGCATTGCACGTTTCGTCGATGACATTTCCTCTGAAACCCCGCCCTCCGCTCGACTTGTTTCGACGAGCCAAGTAAAAGAGAGACAGAGAATGTGTTCGCTCCATCACCTCTGTGAAAATGGCCCTTCATTCTTCAAATTTGAAAAAAATTATTAGAATTCTGAATGCCCCTCACAGAGTTCTAGAGTTCGCAATCCTTTATAGAAAGAGTTCCGTCATTTAAAGTAGAGAAAATACCATTTTAAAAATCGGAGGGCCAACTTCACGACGCCCCTCATTATGTAAAAAATGACAATTTTTTTAGAGTTCTAGATAGATTTTTAAGTTCTATAGTTCTAGATAAGTTTTAAAAATAGTTCTGTTTAAAACAATAAGAAAAATTATATTTAAAATTCTCGAATTAGAAAACGAAAAATGGCAAGAACTCTACCAATTTTGGTTTTAGCGCGTCGCGTATTAATAATAATCTTTAGAACTCGTAAGGGGCTAACCAGAACTCTGAATAAAACATCGGATTTTCAAAAAAATTGATTGTTTATTAAACACGTAAAATTTTTTTTCGGAAATCCGATGTTTCATTCAGAGTTCTGGTTAGCCCCTCACGAGTTCTGAAGATTATTATTAACACTCGGAACGCTAAAACCAAAATTGAAAGAGTTGTCGCCGATTTTTGTCCCTTGAGTCGAATATTTCCATGTCCCTCGGATCGAAAGATTTTTTCGGAAATCCGACGTTCCATTCAGAGTTCTGGTTAGCTCCTCATGAACTCTGAAGATTATTATTAACACTCGGAGCGCTAAAACCAAAATTGAAAGAGTTCTCGCCGATTTTCGTCCCACGAGTCGAATATTTCTATGTCCCTCAACTCGAAAATCGGCGAGGACTCTTTCAATTTTGGTTTTAACGCTCCGAGTGTTAATAATAATCTTTAGAACTCGTGCGGGGCTAACCAGAACTCTGAATGAAACGTCGGATTTCCGAAAATAAATTTTCTGAGTGAGATAGGAGTCGCAATTTATGGAAAAATGTAGCGTTTTTACAGTGAAATCCGGTGATCGAGGTGGAAAATCGATTGACCCATATTTGCCTATTTACGTATAGGGAAAAATATTATTATATTATCATTATTACATATTATTATCTCGATACACGAATCACTACAGCCCTCTTTCAGCAGTTAAACGTACGTTGTACTAACAACTATCGCCGCTACGTGGCGCCCGATGGCATTGGCATACTCGAATTAGCGATTCGGAGAGGATAAAATGCGAACGTAGCAGTTGTAAAGCATCGCTTCTCGGCTCTCTGAGCTAAGATCAAAGTGCAAGATCGCAATAATTACAATAATTTTGTATTTACTCCGGGGGGCATGCCCCTCGGGGAATATTTATTGTCTAAATAAAGTATCGAAGGTTAAAGTACTTTTCGGCCTACCTTTGGGTACTTCAAAATTACGGTACTCCGTTGTCCAGGGCTCGCGCGCGTTGCCTCCCCTGTCGACCACATGTATAGAAAGAAAATTTGATCTTCGTTCAGGGAAGGCGATTGCCTCGTGCGATTCCGCGTCTGAAAATTAACTGTGTTAATTATTGTGAAAGAAAGTGGAATAAATGCCTCTAGGATATTATATTTACCTGTATTTACCTTCTTGCGCTGATATCCTGGAGGCGAGGAGTGGCGACTATACTGGCTCTGTCGATGGATGTTTGTGGACGGCTGTAGAGGCAGGAAAAATTAATAAAACTTTTGCGTCGAAATCCGACCGGCGTGCAGTGGAGCTGTAGAACAAATTTGAGAGAAAGACGAAAAATTTTCTAAGTCCAGTGACGGGCGACGTGTTGCTTTGTCACATTGCCGCATTAATAGCCCGTCACTGGCAATAAAATATTAATTATTAGTTGTCGCACGTGTTGGCGAGGCCTGTGGCGGGCACACACTCATATTAAAAAACATCTGTTGTTAATAAAAAGTCCCGCCACAGGCGTTACAAAGTACAAGGAGAAGCGGCAGCGCGCCGAGCGTAAGTCCCGTGACAGGTGCAACGCTTATATCTCGATTAGTAAGCACAATTTCACTAAGCACCTATCGCGGGCAGATAAAGCACACTCCACTGCATACGAAACGTAGGTCCCGCGGCGGTGCAACTGTCTTTTTACGTGTTTTTTCGACGTTGCAAACCGCCCGCCGCGGGCAGCCGGTCGGACCTGCCGAGCGCCGTTGGAGCGCCGCTCCTTGAGCGCGGAATCGACACGCGGGCGTTTTTGCGTGTTTTTTAATCTCGAGTGTGCACGTCGCGTTACTGACCGTGCCGGGGGTCAGCGGGTATACGTCCGTCTTCGCTGCCACCGTCGGCGCGCGCTCGCCCGTCGCGCGCGTTTTGTCGCGTCCGCCGCTCGGCCGCGGGGTCGCGGATCGGGACGGGACTTGGCGTCCCGAGTGACGCGTGCCCTCCACTACGCGGAACACCGGTCACCGAGCGCGGCACTGCACCATACGCTATACCGGGGCCGTTGCGAAGCGGACGGGAGGTGCTCGCTGACGGGCGCCGGCCGTCCCGCGCCGTGACCTTCGCACGCTTGTTTCTCGCCCGGTCGTTCGTGGAACATCACCGCAGGCGGACACTCGGTTAGGGCGAAACCTCCCCCGCGAGGTTCATCGGTCGCGGACACTCCGCGGTCGCTGGGCCGATCGGTGGAGGCGTAGCGTACGAGAGCCGTCTCGGTGCCCGCGACCGACGGGGTGAGAAGCTTGTCAAAGCAATTTCTCGCTCTCCGGGTCGCGAACAGAAGCGGCACTCGAGTAGCGGGTGAAGCGACCTTTTCCCAACGCGGTGCATCGGTCGGTGGGTGCGGATTGCACCCTCACTCCGCGCACTGATCGTTGCACTGCCGCGAGAAACCGTTGCGGACGACACTCGGTGCGCACGTGATCGCGACCTTGCGAGCGGGATTTGTTTATCTCGCCGGGCGGCGGTTAAAATTTCAATTTAATTTTTATTACTATATTTTAGCGAAATGTCGGTGTCGCCCGTCCAGGTCGTCATCCCGTTCCCGCTCCCGGACAGGGTAACCTGCCCGAGGTGCTTCGGGAGGGACGTACCTGGACAAAGGGCGCGGGGATCCTACGTCGACAGGCTGCATCTGGCAAAGCACCAGAAGAAGTTCCACCCCGACGACTCCGTCACGTACAGGTGTTCTGCGTGTGGGTACACGGGTACGGGTGCGTACCCTTTGAAAAAAGTACGGACCCACTACGAGACTCTGCACGGGGCGGAGTCGCCGGAGGTGGCACCGCCGGATGCGGCCCGTCGGCGTTCCCCGCGTCCGACGCCGACACCGCCGTCATCACCGCGGGCGAGCGCGTCGTCGGCGGCGTCGACGTCGCGGGCCGGTAGGCTTGAGGCGCGCGGGGCGGTGACGCGCGGGGAGCCGTCGCTCGCCTCGGACGGCGTGCGACGCGCGACGCGGGGCGTGGCAGCGCGCGGACACCCGTCCACGGGTAGGACGGGAGGCGCGGTTGCACGGGTGCAGCGCGCGACGCCGTCACCGTCGGCAATTACACGCACTACCACTACACGCACTACCACACGCACACGGGCAGCACCCAGGAGGCCGTCGGCTGCTACACCATCGCCGCGCACTGTTACACTCACACGCGCGCAGCCGGCGGCCGTGGTGCTGCTCTCGTCGTCGTCGTCGGAGGAGCATGCACCACCACTCACGCGCACCCGCGCACCGACAACCTTCGCGGAGGCCGTCGCGGCGACACCGCGGGCAAGTATAACGCCGACGAGGACGTCTTCTTCGTCGGCGGAAGCCCGCGGTGCATGTGCGGCGGCCATGTTGGAGCAACAGGAGCGATCGGCCACGAAGCATGCGGAGACTAGATGCGGGGCCCCTAGCGCGGCCGTGGTCACGCCGCCATTGGCCGCCGCATCTGGGGAAGAGGGCGCCACCTCCCGGGTCGGTAAATTACGCGAGTTCTGGGAGTCCTCGCCGGAACAACGCCCGCCGGTGGCCGAAATAGGCCATACGGCGGCCAATTGGAGGACTCCCAGGCGTAGCTCTGTGGAGCCGACCCGACGGGCGTGCAACCGAGGCGACCGCCGTTCCGACGAGAAAGACACCATCCTCGTTGGGCGGCGGTTCGTTCTCGAGCGCAGGGTCCCTCGGGGGGACTCCGCCGACCACCTGCGGAGCATCCCCGGGGGGCCTGGCTGGCATTCAAACGCCATGCACGCCCGTTTCAAGGACGGTGGCGACCCTCACCACCGTCACCATCACAGTCTCCACGGCGGGGAGCCCGATCATGTCGACCGGGCTCCCGGGCGCGGGTATACGGGGCGCGATTTCCTCGCCCCCTCTGCCCCGCGCCCAGCCGGTGGGACGTCCCCAGCGGCGGCCGATGAGCGGCTCAGGACACCACCAGGGACGACCACCAGCCCACCGGAGGGAGGAGGAAGAGGAAGGAAGAGCAGCAGCCCCCCTCCGAGAAGGATGACCCTACGGCCGCGCAGGGCGGGGGCCTCGCGGAGGCCGGCCGCTCTCTACACGGAGGACGAGGGTGGCAGGGACGGCGACGACGAGGAGGGTGCCGACGGTGGCGGCCCGTGGACGGCCGCCATCCCAAGGTCCGCGCGGCGAAGGGCGCGCCGCGCGCGCGTACGCTCGTCGGATGAAGAGGCCACGAGCGCGGCCTCCCGGGCGGCACTCGAACCGCCGCCCCTCACGGAGGCGAATTTTCACCCGCTTGCGGGGGTGGGCGCGGCGCGAGGCGGAGGGACGCCGCCGGTTCGGAGGGTGGAGGAGACACGCGCGCGAGATACTGGCGGGGGAGGCGCCGGAGACGGGTCCGGTCCGCGTAGAGTCCGGGGCGTGATGGGTCGGCGGGGAACACCCGCGTCCGTCGACGCGCATCCGGATGCGGTTCGGGCGACTGCGGCTCCGGGTTCCCGCGCGGGCTGCGGCGCGACGCGACTCGCTAGGGCGCCGCGCAACCCGTCGATGGCGGCGCGCGGTCCTCGAGACGCGCGGGATGCCGCTCCGAACGTCGAGAGACGGACGGGGCGTCAGCTCGCCGTCGAGAGGACGCGGCTCGTCGACGCGGCGGATTCCGTGGCGACGCTCGCCGAGCTCGAGGATCTGGCGATTCAGGTCGCCGGATTCTTCGGGGGAGGCGGGCCAGGGCGTGGCGCGCCGCGCGCTCGTCGACCGCCACCACGCCGGTTGCGTGAGGTCGACGAGGAGTGGCGAGGGGAGAGGGACGCGCGAGAGGGTGGCCGTCAGGGGGAATTGGCACCGGCCAATGTCCCCGATTTATTCGGAGAAGACGGCCGGAACAGGACTCGTGAAGCAGCGCGAATACAGGCGCTCTTCAGGAGGAACCGACGCAGAGCAGTTCGAGAAGTGTTGGCCGGTCCCGCGGAGGTCTGCGATCTGCCGACCGACGTGGTACAGGCGCACTTCGAAGAGCTGTATCGCGGAGGGGACGACCTGCGCCGAGCCTGCGGAGCGAGCCGACGTCCCGGGCGAGGACGGCGGTGCGGCGGCGCTGATGGAGCCGTTCACGGAGCGAGAGGTGTGTCGTCGGCTCCGGCGTGTGAATAACTCTGCGCCGGGTCCAGACGGCATAACCTACAAGGACCTCCGTGCAGCGGATCCATCGGCGCGGCTGCTCGTCGCCCTCTTTAACGCATGTTTGCGGCTCGAGTCGGTTCCTGCCGTCTGGAAGACCTCCAACACAGTCATGGTGTACAAAAAAGGAGATCGCGGTAATATAAATAACTGGCGCCCTCTCGCGTTGGGGGACACCCTGCCCAAACTTTTCGCCGCCGTGTTGGCTGATCGTATCACCGAGTGGTGCGTGGTCAGCGGGAAGCTCAGTCCGGCTCAGAAGGGGTTCCTAAGGGGCGGGGGGTGCTTCGAGCACAACTTCGTCCTGCAGGAGATCTTGACTGATGCCCGGAGGAGCCGCAGGGAGGTGGTAATCGCGTGGCTGGACCTTTCCAACGCGTTTGGATCGGTTCCCCACGGGGCGATCCGCCGCGCACTGGTTCGCGCGGACGCGCCAGCGGGCCTCATCGCCGTATGGGGCTCGCTGTACGATGGTTGCACCACGCGGGTGCGAACCGCTGATGGCTTCACAGCGCCCATCCATATTCGCTCGGGCGTACGCCAGGGATGCCCGCTGAGTCCAATCGTGTTCGATCTCGCGATCGACTCCGTGCTGCGTGCGGTCACGGCTGTCGATCTCGGGGTCGAGCTCTTGGACTCGCGGTGGTCAGTAATGGCCTATGCAGATGACCTGGTACTGGTCTCCAGGACACCCGACGAAATGGAACGACTGCTCGCAGTCGCGATGAACGAGGCATCGTCGGTCGGGTTGCGGTTCAACCCTGCCAAATGCGCCACCCTGCACATCGGTGCAGGCGGAGCGGGCAGGATCCGACCGACGACCCTCCGGATCCAGGGCCAACCGGTCCGTGCAATGGCCGAGGGCGAGGCCTATGAGCACCTCGGCATACCGACGGGCTTCGGGGTCAACCAGACTCCGCATGCTGCCATTAGGGTGCTACGTGACGACTTGGCGTCGGTCGACCGTTCCCTCCTCGTCCCGTGGCAGAAGACTGAGACCGTGGCGACTTTTTTGTTGCCGCGGCTCGACTTTTTGCTGCGGGGAGCCGCAGTGGAGAAGGGCCCCCTCAAGGAGCTCGACCTGCAGATCCGCAGGTCCTGTAAGATGTGGCTCAACCTCCCGCAGAGAGCGAGCGCCGAAGTGGTCTACATGCCCCTCGCAAGAGGGGATGTGGGCTACTTCCTCTAGCTGACCTCACCGACGTCCTCTCGGTCGCGCACGTCTTCCGTCTTCTGACGGCGGACGACCGCGCGGTCAGGGACCTGGCTTGGGCGTCTCTGCGGGGAGTGGTTGCACGCCGCATCGGCCACCCCCCTGGTTGCGACCAGATCGCCGCCTTTCTCCCGGGGTCACTCGAGGGGGGACTGAGGGGGGAGGGGAAGCGCTCCCTGTGGTCGAGAGCGCGGAACGCCGCGCGTCATCAGTCGGATCGCTGCGCCATCCGGTGGCTGTGGAGCGAGGAGCGCCGCGAGCTCGTCCTTCAATGTCGCGGTCCGCGGGGCAGATCCCACCTGGGGTTCGTGCCCAGGTGATCGGACGCCTGCGTGCTGCGGTGGCGGAGTGGTATGATACCACCTTGTCGCGGAAACCAGACCAGGGGAAGGTGTTCGAGGTGTCGTCTCGTCATCGGGTGAGCAATCACTTTATGCGGGGCGGCAGCTTCACCTGCTTCGCTGATTGGCGTTTTATCCACCGTGCTCGTCTCGACGTGTTGCCGTTGAACGGCGCACGTCGGTGGGGAGAGGGTGATAGACGTTGCCGGCGATGCGGGGCGGAGTCCGAGACCCTTCCTCATATGGTCTGTCATTGCGGACCCCACTCCGCTGCGATCCAGTGGCGTCACGATTCGATCCTGCTCCGACTCAGCAGGGCTTGCCGTCTGCCAGGGGACGTGACCGTGAACCGGCGGGTCGAGGGCATCGATGGGGAACTCGGCGAGCTACGACCTGATCTCGTGATCAGGCACGAGCCGTCGAAGAGTGTCGTCATATGCGATGTCACGGTGCCATTCGAGAATCGGCCAATAGCGCTCGAGGAAGCTAGGGAGCGTAAACTCGCCAAGTACGCTCCCTTGGCGGAGGCGCTCGGTCAACTCGGGTACCGTGTCGTCGTGACGGCCTTCGTCGTCGGTGCGCTCGGCTCCTGGGATCCGCGCAATGAGCCAGTGCTGAGACTGCTGCGTATCGGCAGTACGTATGCGTCCATGATGCGCAGGCTCATCGTGTCGGACACCATACGCTGGTCTAGGGACATCTACGTGGAGCACGTCTCTGGCGTCCACCAGTATAGGGCTCCTCCACGCCGAGCTGATGGCGGCGTAACCGATGTCTCGCCGCCGCGCGCGATTAGCCGCCGTGTGGCCGGCCCGCGAGCCGACGAGGCGGCGGAGATATAATTGTTCGTGAGTATGAATGTCGCGTGGGGCCACCGGCCGGAGAGGTGTTCCTGTAACAAAAAATAAGTTATTAATTTTTATCTATTTATCTATCTATTTATTTATATTTATTTATCTATTTATTTATTTATTTGTATCCATGTATTTATTTATTTGTCCATCCTCTGGAATGTTGACTGCCGCGGGGGCGGCGGGGGATATGTTCCGCCGTCGCGCCCGCGGCTGATATATTTTTAGGCGACGGACTACATTTTTATTCTATATCTTATTTTATTTTAATTATTTATATTGTGTCGTGTTCAGGAAATGTGGACTGCCGCGGGGGGGGGGGACGGATGTCCTCCGTCCCCTGTCCCGCGGCTGAAATATTTTAAGGCAANAAAATTACATCAATCACATGTATGGATGGTTATCAGAAAATCTCTGTATAGTTAGTGTAAAATTCAAAAGTTTTGTAAATATTCTTCTTGAAAAGAAGAATTATATTACTAATATACATACTGCAACAAAAACAATACAAGAAAGCAGCGACTTTGACCGCGAGTCGCTCATTGATTGTGAATTGTTAGCATGTGCTGTAAAAAATATAATGTATGAAGTCGTGAACAATAAATGATATTCTGGAAAACATAAAATTATGTATAAATTAATTCTATATGTCTCCCATTTTACTTTCCCTCCCTTCCTCAGAACGATGAGGATAGTGCCCGGCGCAAGTCGGCATAGTAAAATACTCTTTCGACGAACGTTTCATATTCCCTTTCAACCTAACCTATGATGGTCTAAGTGGTAGGACCATCGCACAGTAAACGAAGGGTCCGGGGCCCGAGTCTGGCCTAGTTTCGACTTTGTTTTTCTTTTGACGCATGCGTGACGCCATCATATACACTGTAAGAACCTTCATTAGGCGCCTACTAGCAATAGGTAACAATGGTCTAGGGCAGAGCTCGGCAAAAAAAAGTGCACGCGACGGCCGATTTTCGACTATCTCCACCCACCGCTGTTCCCTTTACCTCGCCACTCCGCATGCTGCCTAGAAGCCGTTCGAACCTCAGGAGCGTGTTTCCAACAGTTTTCCACGTCACCCATGAGGTACTATTGTTGACGCGTTTTTTTTAAGTGGTATCCCCAGTAGGCTTAATCCACTGATGACTGTAACAACCCGTAACTAATTGAACAGAAGCGAAATAAAATATGTTAAATGAAGAATATTTAATTCGATTTTCGGCGTCTTTTATTAGTAAGAGCGGAAACGTCAATTTGCATATTGCATGTAGCGAGCCGCATAAGACGTGGTTAGGAATCGTCGTTTAAAGAAGAACGCTTCTCATTTTTTATAAACTTCATTTTTGAAAATGAAGTTTCACACAGATACGTGGATCCAAACATAGAATGAATGCGAAGTCCGAAATCCCGAAGCTTGGGGTATAATGACTTTTCCAATATTTTGTAAAGATCGACAGCGGTTTCTTTAACCGTTTTGAACGAAATATCGTTTTGCAAATCGCATAATTCTTCCTGCAACTCGAGAGACTGTTCGTCGATTGCCGTTGTAAGGGGATTCGCGAAAAGAATTAATTCCTTTCGAAGGTTTTCGAAGCAAGTAAAACGCGTATCGAATTCGTCTATGACAGATTGAATAAAATGATTATACTCCTTAAAATTACAGCTATTGCCGTATTCTTCGAGAAAAACTTGGCAAGAAGGAAAGAATTGAAAAATATCATTATTTAAATGAGATTTTAATAACTGTAATTTTGTTCGGAAGGAATCAATGTGACTCACTAATTGACAAATATTTTGACCCGTTCTTCGCAGCTTTAAATTGAGAAGCCTAAGTTAGCTCGTGATGTTGGTAATGAAGGCAAGTTCGGCAAGAAATGTGACATCTTGTAAAAGGGATATATACTCCTGAAATTTCGGGTTGTTTATTTCTTGCAAGAAAAGGAGGATTTCTTTTCTTATGGAAAAAAATGTTTCTAAACATTTAGCAGCACTAAGCCAACGAACCGGGCAATGAAGTGGAACATCTTTGTGAACAGCATCATGTTCATGAAGAAATAATTGAAATTTGCGATGAGTAAGGAATTTATTTCCATCTTTAATAACGTTAATTATTTTTGTCACAGTCTCCATAGCTGTGGATAATTTACTACTTTACCACACAATGCCTCCTGATGAATGATGCAATGTATAACGGGGATATTGATATTTCGCTGCTTTAATTGCCCGGTGAATCCTATTTTTAAACCCGTCATCGCTTTCGCGCCATCAGTCGTAGTCGAAGAACATTTACTGAAATAGACGTCAAAATTTTTAAGTGATTTTTCAACTGCTAAAAAGATATCAAGACCCGTTGTTGTGTCATATAATGAGACGAAATCTAGAAGCTCCTCGGTACATGAAAAATCACGACTTGCACGATTCGAGTAAAAATACTCAATTGGCTCATATGTCGAATATCGGTGCTCTCATCGATACATAAAGAAAAATATCTACATGACTTCAGAAGATCCTTTAACGTGTCCTTTATAGAAATGTTCGCGGCTTCGTCAAGAGTCATGGAATTGCCGAAAGCCTTTACCGCTTCGATAATACAGCTTTTTACGAAAGAACCTTCGATAAATGGTTTTGAATGTTGTGCTATAAGCAAAGAAATAGCGTAAGAGGCTTGTAGGGATTTTTGCGAAGATGAAGAACAAATAGAAGGTATTAAACCTTCCTGTTGAACTAATTTCAATCCGTCGATAATTTGTACTTTTTCAGCATTAGAATAATTTGAATATTGCACCGAATGATAACGTATGAAATGCCTTTTAACTGCAAATTTTTTAACTACCGCCGGTTCAAAACCGCAAAGTAAACAAATTGTTCGACCTGAAATATTACTGAAGAAGAAATTAACTTCCCAAGATTCATCAAAAATTTGAACATATCTCTTTTTGTCCATTCTGGAAATTAATAAAAGAACAAGAAACCTATTAATCCTCGTCGCTATGGAACGGCTGCTGCTTCGATCGACCGATGTATCTACTGTCATCCAGAGAGGTTTTTATATGATATGTAACACTAACTCACTCTTAAAGTATGAGAGACAAATAATAACCAATTCTGCAAGGTCGCTACTGTCTTAAAAATGCTCCAATGTATCCATGTACGTTAAAAAACGAAAAGTTGAAAATTAAAAGAAAATCGTGTGTATTTCCTACGCAACGTGCGAGAGATACGCCAGCGTTTGTCGCCAGCAATTGTTTACACTCGATTTTCTTTTAATTTTCAACTTTTCGTTTTCTAACGTACATGGATACATTGGAGCATTTTTAAGACAGTAGCGACCTTGCAGAATTGGTTATTATTTGTCTCTCATACTTTAAGAGTGAGTTAGTGTTACATATCATATAAAAACCTCTCTGGATGACAGTAGATACATCGGTCGATCGAAGCAGCAGCCGTTCCATAGCGACGAGGATTAATAGGTTTCTTGTTCTTTTATTAATTTCCAGAATGGACAAAAAGAGATATGTTCAAATTTTTGATGAATCTTGGGAAGTTAATTTCTTCTTCAGTAATATTTCAGGTCGAACAATTTGTTTACTTTGCGGTTTTGAACCGGCGGTAGTTAAAAAATTTGCAGTTAAAAGGCATTTCATACGTTATCATTCGGTGCAATATTCAAATTATTCTAATGCTGAAAAAGTACAAATTATCGACGGATTGAAATTAGTTCAACAGGAAGGTTTAATACCTTCTATTTGTTCTTCATCTTCGCAAAAATCCCTACAAGCCTCTTACGCTATTTCTTTGCTTATAGCACAACATTCAAAACCATTTATCGAAGGTTCTTTCGTAAAAAGCTGTATTATCGAAGCGGTAAAGGCTTTCGGCAATTCCATGACTCTTGACGAAGCCGCGAACATTTCTATAAAGGAACGTTAAAGGATCTTCTGAAGTCATGTAGATATTTTTCTTTATGTATCGATGAGAGCACCGATATTCGACATATGAGCCAATTGAGTATTTTTACTCGAATCGTGCAAGTCGTGATTTTTCATGTACCGAGGAGCTTCTAGATTTCGTCTCATTATATGACACAACAACGGGTCTTGATATCTTTTTAGCAGTTGAAAAATCACTTAAAAATTTTGACGTCTATTTCAGTAAATGTTCTTCGACTACGACTGATGGCGCGAAAGCGATGACGGGTTTAAAAATAGGATTCACCGGGCAATTAAAGCAGCGAAATATCAATATCCCCGTTATACATTGCATCATTCATCAGGAGGCATTGTGTGGTAAAGTAGTAAATTATCCACAGCTATGGAGACTGTGACAAAAATAATTAACGTTATTAAAGATGGAAATAAATTCCTTACTCATCGCAAATTTCAATTATTTCTTCATGAACATGATGCTGTTCACAAAGATGTTCCACTTCATTGCCCGGTTCGTTGGCTTAGTGCTGCTAAATGTTTAGAAACATTTTTTTCCATAAGAAAAGAAATCCTCCTTTTCTTGCAAGAAATAAACAACCCGAAATTTCAGGAGTATATATCCCTTTTACAAGATGTCACATTTCTTGCCGAACTTGCCTTCATTACCGATATCACGAACCAACTTAGGCTTCTCAATTTAAAGCTGCAAGGAACGGGTCAAAATATTTGTCAATTAGTGAGTCACATTGATTCCTTCCGAACAAAATTACAGTTATTAAAATCTCATTTAAATAATGATATTTTTCAATTCTTTCCTTCTTGCCAAATTTTTCTCGAAGAATACGGCAATAGCTGTAATTTTAAGGAGTACAATCATTTTATTCAATCTGTCATAGAAGAATTCGATACGCGTTTTACTTGCTTCGAAAACCTTCGAAAGGAATTAATTCTTTTCGCGAATCCCCTTACAGCAGCAATCGACGAACAGCCTCTCGAGTTGCAGGAAGAATTATGCGATTTGCAAAACGATATTTCGTTCAAAACGGTTAAAGAAACCGCTGTCGATCTTTACAAAATATTGGAAAAGTCATTATACCCCAAGCTTCGGGATTTCGGACTTCGCATTCATTCTATGTTTGGATCCACGTATCTGTGTGAAACTTCATTTTCAAAAATGAAGTTTATAAAAAATGAGAAGCGTTCTTCTTTAAACGACGATTCCTCACCACGTCTTATGCGGCTCGCTACATGCAATATGCAAATTGACGTTTCCGCTCTTACTAATAAAACACGCCGAAAATCGAATTAAATATTCTTCATTTAACATATTTTATTTCGCTTCTGTTCAATTAGTTACGGGTTGTTACAGTCATCAGTGGATTAGGCCTACTGGGGATACCACTTAAAAAAAACGCGTCAACAATAGTACCTCATGGGTGACGTGGAAAACTGTTGGAAACATGCTCCTGAGATTCGAGCGGCTTGTAGGCAGCATGCGAAGTGGCGAGGTAAAGGGAACAGCGGTGGGCGGAGATAGTCGAAAATCGGCCGTCGCGTGCATTTTTCGCCGAGCTCTGGTCTAGGAGGTTCGAGCGTCCGATAACAACCCGCGGGGCCCAGGTTCGAGTCTACCTACAGCCCGACGCGTTTTTCTCTCGTGACGTCACGGTAGCCATCTTGCTCATAAAATCAAAAATTCTGGGGAGGAGGAGGGTACCAATAAAGAGGGGGTATCAATTAAGAGGGGAGATCAATTAAGAGGAGGGATCAGTTAAGAGGGGGATCAATAAAGAGGGGGATCAATTCAGAGGGGGTATCAATTAAGAGGGGGAATCAATAAAAAGGGGCGGGTATTAATTAAAAAATATTAATTATAAATAATAATATCTTTTGCATAATTAATTAGCAATTTGAGTTAGAGTCCCCCTATTCTATCTACTTGTACTGAGTTTAAATATAATCGGCGATTGACACAAAGGTTCCCGAGTCGTGGAGATAACGGGCGGGGTGTTGTTGGCGGTGTCGCTAGACATATCCAACGCCTTCAACACCCTGCCCTGGCCGGAGATAGGACGGGCCCTCGAGCACTTCGAGGTGCCCGCCTATCTCTGGCGGATAATGTCCGCCTACTTCGGGGACAGAGACCTCGCCTTCACGAAGGAAGGCAGGGCTAAAGCCTGGCGCACCATGGAGCGCGGTGTCCCGCAGTGGTCGGTGCTCGGCCCCCTGCTATGGGACATCGGCTTCGAACAGTTCTTCGCACTCCGCTCCCCGACGGCTGCCACGTCGTCTGCTATGCAGACGACACGTTAGTGGTGGCCGAAGGGGAGAACTGGGGAGAGGCCCGCTTCCGCGCGGAGGTGGCAGTGGCATCGGTGGTGGGAACCATCGGAGACCTGGGTCTCAAGGTGGCGCCCCAGAAGACTCAGGCTGTGTTCTTTCACGGCCGGCGTCGGGGGTCGCCGCCGGAGACCCGGGTCCTAGTCGATGGCGTCCACGTCCGCGTCGGGCCGACGATGAAATATCTCGGCCTGACATTAGACAGCCGGTGGTCGTTTGGGCCTCATTTCAGGCAGCTGGCCTTCAGGGTGCGCAAGGCCGGATTGGCCGTGGCCAGGCTGATGCGCGCCCAAGGGGGCCCAGGATGGCAGGCTCGCCGCCTGTATGTCGGTGGGGTTCTGTCGATCGCCCTGTACGGGGCGCCTATATGGGCCCCTCAGCTGCTGGCCACCGCGATGGCCAAGCGGCTAATGAGGCAAGCCCTTGGGCCCCTCATGATCAGGGCGATTCTGGGGTTCCGCACTGTGTCATACATGGCGGCGACCACCCTGGCCAGTCCCCCCTGTGGAGCTCCTAGCCGAGGAGAGGAGAATCCTCTACTGGCGGGTAAAGGAGCTCTGCGGGGGGGGGAGAGCCAGGGGCCTGAAGGCCCTAACGACCCAGGCCAGAGACCGGACCCTGGAGCGGTGGGAAGGCTTGCTAGCTGACCCCCGATGGTTCGGTCTCGCAACGGCCGAGGCTGTCCGCCCCTGTCTGTCAGAAATGACAGACAAGAGGGGGCGTGGAATGTCCTTCCACCTGGTGCAGGTATTGACCGGGCATTGATGCTTCGGGAGATACCTGCACCGGATAAGGAAGGAGCCCACCGCTCGGTGCCACCACTGCCCCGAGCAAGAGGACACGGCGCGGCATACCCTGGCTGCCTGCGCAGCATGGGATGAGCAGCGCCGGGTCCTGCTCGGGGCGGTGAATTGCCGAAACGGGGAGCTCTCGCTCCCGCACCTAGTGCGAGCTATGTGCGGGAGCGAGATAGCGTGGGACATGGCTGCCTCCTTCTGCAAGGAGGTAATCTCCCAGAAGGAGGCCGCCGAATGGAGGCACCAGCCTGGCAAAAGCTGTCGCAGAGGACGGCGGAGCCGGCGCTCCCCTGGTGGGGAATCTACAGCGGGCCCGAGGTGGCATCGGACGAGAGAGGCCGCTGGCCTACACGAGCCGGCGCCTCCCTCGGCCACCTCGGGCCAGGCTCCGTCACTCGGAGGGGGGCGAGGAGGATACCTCCCGCTCCACCGAGTGATCGGATAGGAGGGAAAAGGGGAGGTGGAAAACCTGATTGGGGTTGGGCCCACCTCCCCAAAATCCCCCCTCTCCCTTCAGGAAGGGGGGATAAGGAGAAAGGGTGGATGTCATCTTCCTCCAAGGTGACACCAGAAGGCCAACCGGCAGAGTTACCCGCCGGGGATTGCACCTCTCCCACTAATTCCCCGAAACGGGAAGGGGTTGCGGTACAAGAAGGTGAGAGGCTCTTAGATTAGAGCTCTGGGGCCGGAGGGTTGGGGAGGGAATGCGGGAGCAGTTCCCCTAACTCCCCTACTCACGGTTCGACAGGTAGACATCCCGCTGGGGTTTTAGTCGGTAGGAGTCCAACATAACTCCCCCCCCAAGGGGGCGGGGGTAACCATGATGGATTTCCCCTGCGTGAACAAAAAAAGTTGATACAAAGGTAGGTTTGCTTGTCAGAAATAGAAACCTCTGGTTCGGTCGGCCGGTGGACTGGCTCTCTCTTCCTTCGGTGACGGCAGTCGATTTATAGACTCGTCGCTGAGGGAATCTTGCAAATTTTGCGGAAACATCACGCCACTAGCGACCTTCGTTCATGCAGACCGTGCCTTCTTTGCCTATTGCCTTTTTTGGACTTCCGCTGTGTAGCGTGATGCTTAGTCCGCAACACGTGCGGCGCAGGCGGAAGTACTTCGCATGGCACTTTCGTCATATAATTAATGTATATTAATTATGGGATCGTCAGGCTCACTCGGGGCGTGACATCCTCCCTTCCTTGGGGAAAGAAAACGGCGTCCTCGCAGAACGGCGTTTTCTCTATCGAACGCTATTATAATGTGCTTATATCCCGTGTACAATTATAATATAATCGTTTTATTTCTTCTAATTTAACCTGTTAATATAAGTATTTTTTTAGAGTACCTTTTTACAATATATTTGTTCTTATTTTCTACTTATACAATTTCTTGACAAATTTTAGATGTCGATGGTAAGTGGGGCTCGGGATGCGCTGGTATTTTTATTTTATCCAGTGCTTTTTTATTTTTACACTTTCTTATTACAATTGCTGTGATAGTAATAGTAATTATAATTACAAATCCGCTTGGTACTGCTGCATATATAGGGTGAAGAAAAAACAGCGGGATACCTGGAAATTTCGAAAAATATGTACTTTATAAAAAAATATTTCAGACAAAAGTTGTAGCGTTGAAAAAGATTTATTTACCGATCTTAACAATTTGACCTTAGGTGGCGTCATCAAGGTCAGACAAAGTTACCTCGGATTTTTTAAATGGGACTCCAAATTTTGTATTGCATATTCTTATAGCCCTTCTTTAGACCTTTTCGAAGCACTGGTTTTATCCAATTTGAATAAGCTGTTCCGAAGTTATCGAATTTTTTAAAGTAAGATATCTAGCCAACTAAGGCAAGGTCGGAATGATCGGACCAACTAAGACAAGATCGGAGGATGATCCAGCCAACTCGTCAAAATAATTGCGCGACTAACTTCCAGGCGTTGGCTCCTATTGGCTTGTCTTAATTTCGTTAACTGATTTATTTCAGTTATTTATTTATTTGAACTATTCTGCTGTTCGATGTTTATTTCTTCTATTTACTCATTTAATACTCATTACAGTATAGTGAATCGCAAACTCGAGTGAAATTCCTCTATTTTTTTGAAAATTATTAAGTAACAGTTTGAAGCTAGTTGTAAGCTGACTTAATTGCACTTCATTCCGTGCTCATTATTATTCTTCAGCACTGTCTTTAGAATAACTTTGAATTAATCCAAATATTAATTTAATCGATTAGACTAAATCTTACTACTTCTGCTTGTCATTATGGTAAGCCTTTCAGAACGAGAACGCATATCTCTTTTGATGATGAGAGGATGGGATGATCGACTAAGGTCGTACAATGATGTGAGGCGGCTTTTTAATGAAACTTTTCGTAATCAGGGTAATACCATTTCAAAATCTACCGTTGAAAGAACGATAAGGCGTTTTCAGGAAACTGGAAGTGTGAAAAATCGTGCAATATCAGGTAGGCCAGTATCAGCAACAAGTGTAGAAAAATCATTAGATGTTCTACAATTCTTTATCGAAAATCCGCATGATTCGACCCGCAAAGTAGGACAGCAACATGAAATAGATCAAATGTCTGTGCTTAAAATATTGAAAATGAATAAATTTCATCCTTATAAGATCCATCTTGTACAAGAGCTAAATGAAGATGATTTTGATAGGCGCATTGAATTTTGTGATTTGATGATGGAAGAAATAGCCGAAGATCCTAACTATCTATCAAATGTAGTATTTTCAGATGAGGCAACATTTCAGTTAAATGACCACGTTAATCGACACAATTGTAGATTTTGGTCAGATACAAATCCTCACTGGATTGAAAAAACACATACGCAGTATCCACAAAAAGTGAATGTTTGGGTAGGCATTTTGAATAATGTTCTCATAGGTCCACTCTTTATTGACGGAAATCTAACAGCGATAAAATATGAGAATATGCTAAGAAACGAAATAGTTCCAGCGATACAAGCAATCATGGATGACAACTTCGAGCATACATGGTTCCAACAAGATGGTGCCCCTCCCACATTACGAAAGGGACGTCCGTAATTATCTGGACGCAGTGTTTCCTCATCGATGGATAGGTAGAAGAGGACCTATAGAATGGCCTCCTCGATCACCCGATTTATCACCTAACGATTACTTCATATGAGGCCATTTAAAAGATAGAGTTTACAAAACGAAACCACAAAATTTGGATGACTTACGAAATCGAATTCATGATGAAGCTGCTCTCATCCCTGCTGATTACATTAAAAAAGCCGTTTCATCTTTTTACGATAGATTAGCTTATTGTCAAACTGTTGATGGCGGACATTTTGAACAATTACTTTAAAGCTTTCCAGTATTGTCTTAGTTGGCCGGACAACTCCTGACCTTGCTTTAGTTGGCCGGATCATCCTACGATCTTGCCTTAGTTGGCCGGATCATCCTCCAATCTTGCCTTAGTTGGCTGGATCATCCTACGATCTTGCCTTAGTTGGCCGGATCATCCTCCGATCTTGCCTTAGTTGGCTGGATCATCCTACGATCTTGCCTTATTTGGCTGAATCATCCTCCGATCTTACCTTAGTTAGCTAGATATCTTACTTCAAAAAACTCGATAACTTCGGAACAGCTTACTCAAATTGAATAAAATCATAGTGCTTTGAAAAGGTCTGAAGAAGTGCTATAAGAATATGCAATAAAAAGTTGGGAATTCCATTTAAAAAATCCGAGGTGACCTTGTTCTGACCTTGATGACGCCACCCAAGGTCAAATTGTTAAGATCGGTAAATAGATCTTTTTCAACGCTATAACTTTTGTCTGAAACATTTTTTTATAAAGTGTATATCTTTCGAAATTTTCAGGAGTCCCTGGGTTTTTCTTCACCCTGTACATATATCATGTGTATGTTTTGCGGATTGTAATATTGATGTATATTATTTTGTATTTCTGATCATTCATTTCCTAGCTTTGTCAATTCTTCAGGATGTTTTATTACTTTCTTGTTTTATAGATGGGATATTTTATTATTATTTATTGTCCTAGTCTCGTTGACTGCAGGAAGGGTTAAATTAAACTTCGGCGCGTAAATTTGAATTACTCGTGCCTCAATGCGTTCTTGTGTTTGTATGGTGACGCTACTTATTGTAAACGTACACGGTACGTGTATCTGAATTAGACTTATTTTTAAGATTTTAGTCACGTATTCCGTTCGATTTTTACAACGTTCCTCCATTGTTTGTTCTTTGTGTGTTACGACTAACCATGCATTGGTATTTTCCAAGGCTATTATGATAGGATGTGTTGCGCGTAAGTATTTAATTGGACATGATGTTGTCGTTTGAAGTGCAGCGAACATTTGTATTTCACACGGTGTTTCCATGTCTATGCGATAAGTGGGTTTATTTTGTATACAAGTGTAGTGATTGTTTAATCTTATACAAGAGTTTAGCTCGTTTTTATCTAATACTAGGTAAATGTGATTTTCTACGTTAATTGCTATTTTCGTGTGCGAAATCGTTGTTATCACGAATACGTCTTCTTGGACATGAGTTAGTACGAGGATGATGTTTATAATATCGTAAGTTGGATATGTTATCAATGGTAATGTGAGAATGGTAAAAATACTTTCAGTGTCGTGATACGCGTTGATTGTTAAATATTTACTAATTTGTAGCCAATTCGCTAATTCTGGAGCTACTGGCAGGTGTACGTCTTGTGGTAGATGTGACGCGGTAATTCGAAGTTGGTTTAATATTTCTTCTATTGGCGTTATCTGGAGCGGTAAAATTCCGTTACTTATATCATTTAGGTAAGTAATTATATCGTTTTGATCACGCATTATATCGTTTAGTATTGCGTCAATTATCATGAAATGTTCGTCTATTACGTCCTTATTATAATATCTTCCTTCTTTTTCTTGTAGTTGAGAAATGCTGTTCCACATCAGCTTTGTGTCGTATTCCACGGTGTCTTCTTTCTTAAGGTGCCCTATCGTTTTATTTAAAATGCTAAGCTGATTTGCAAGGGCATGTTCCACTACCCCTTGATTATTGCTTAGGAGGTTTAATTGCTCCTTTATTATTTTTTCATCTTCGGCGTCCATTGTCCTGAATATACTTTTAGCTATGGATCCTATGCCATTAACTAATCCTCGTCGCTTATTCGCTTTTCCCAGGTATACCTGGTTTATTAATTGCACGTTGTGTTTTATACGTTGTACCTGTTTTCCAGCTAATTCTCCTAGATTGCTGCACATGTTGCGTGTAGGCTGATCTGATCTATATCGTGGCTTTCGCAACGTTTTTTACTATATCCACGTACCCGATTACCTCTTCATACCTTTGGTTTATCGCCTTGGTGTCACATTTGATTACTGTCTTCCATGTGGATGCTACTTGATGTAGGTGTCCTATCTTGTCAAAGTATATCCCGGGTGCATGTGTGTACTCTTTTACGGTGTACGGTTTATCTTCTTGCTCCCAGGTAGCTCGCATCCCGAGTGTGAGAAATCTCAATGAATGCTTTTTGCTGAATTTGCTCTGTAGAAGTTTCTTCTTTGCATTTTTTATATAGACTGTGACTTCAGTCTGTGTTACGATGTCAAATCGACAAGTATGTATATGTGTTCACATATATCTTTTTTATTTTCATGCAAGTTATATTTTCTCCCTTTTGGTGTATGTATAAACAATATTGTGTGCGTGTGTAGGATTTGGTAAGAATTATCGTCGAAGTCGACGCTTGGGCTGGACGTCGCCGGATCACCATTTTTTGAGCCCCGATCTGGAGGTTAGGCCATTTACACCGAGGCTGGCAGTGTGAGGTGACACCGAAACCTCCCTATTTTCTTACCCGGCACTCCACCAGGTTCGCCGTCGTGGTCCTCAGACTGGTGAGTTTATTTAATTTTCGATAAATAATTTAAGTCTATTCGCGTGTCTACGTAGGGTAAACCGCCCTTTTTTAATTGTATAGTTGACGTCGGAATTTCTCGCTAGGACCTCGTATGGTCCAAGTCATATCGCGTCTAACTTCTTGGAGCGCCCCCGTCGCATGGTTTCGTCGTGGAGTAGGACTTTGTCCCCTACACAGAACTCATTTGGTTCCGTTTTCCTATCGTAACATCTCTTTATTTTTTCTTTTTCCTCTTTGAGGTTTTCTTGTTTGTTGCTCGTAAGCGCTCCTTTATGTCCTGCGCGTAATCGTCAATAATGTAGGTGGGTTTAGGCAGTGATAGGAATGTAGACGGTATCTTCGCGCAGTGTCCGTAGACTAATTCGTAGGGTGAATCCCGTACTTGTATGCGGCGTTGTGTTGTACGTAAACATTGCATAGGGAACCCATTCGTCCCAATTCGTTTGATCCGCGTTTATATAATGACGTAGATACTCGGCTAACGTTCGATGCGATCGTTCGAGCGCGCCATTGCTTTGCGGGTGATATGCCGTCGTTTGTATTTTTTCTATCCCTAGGAGTTTGCATGTATTTTTGAACATGCTGCTCAAAAAATTCGTACCTTGATCGGTGAGGATCTTTGTAGGTATCCCGTACTCTAACACTATTTTTGCCACAAATTCTTTCACGATAGTATGCGCTTCTTGGTTTGGTATCGCCATTGCTTTAGAAAATTTCGTCAGCTTATCCTGGAACGTTAGTAGATATTTGTTTCCATTGTGGGTTGTCGTTAGAGGTCCTACAATATCTAACGCACATTTTTCGAATGGCTGATCAGGTGTGTCAGTCAATACTAGAGGTGATTTTGTTCGCTGTGTCAATTTATTTTTTTGACAATGTTCACATTTATTTATGTAATTTTTTATATCGCGGGTCATTCCCGGTTAATTATGCGCTAATTGTATCCGTTTTAGCGTTCTTTCGATTCCTTGATGTCCCCCTAATGGTGCATCATGATATTCGTAAAGTATTTCTTGTTTTTCTTCTTTAGAGTAATCTTGATGATTCTCGGTATCTTCTTCAATCTTGTCCATGTCTGCGGTGTAGATTGGTTCACTTATTATTCTGCTTAGAGCGTCGGCGTTCGTATTCACCTTACCTGTTCTATGAACTATTTCGTAGTCATATTCCTTTAATTTTAATCGCCACCTTATCAGGCGAGAGCCAGGGTCAGTTACATTGAAAAGCCAGACTAGAGGTTTATGGTCGGTGACAATCTTAAATTTTGTTCCGTACACGTATGGTCGGAAATGTTTGACTGCCCATGCGATTGCGAGCAGTTCTTTTTCCGTTGTGCTATAATTTTGTTCGGCGCGTGATAAAATTCTGCTAGCGAAAGCTACCGGCTGGTCTTGACCTACCTTTCCCTGCGATAATATGGCTCGGATGGCGTAATCTGACGCGCTGGTAGTAATGATAATTTCATTCGTGAAGTCGGGAAACGTTAGGATTGGTGCGGTAGTTAATTTAGCTTTTAATATATCGAAAGCGTTTTGTTGCTCTTGAGTCCGTAAGAATGGCTCCTTTTTCTTGGTTAGCTTGGTTAGAGGCTTGGCAATTCGTGAGAAACCTTCTATAAATTTCCGATAGTAACCCGCTAACCCGATGAAGGATTGTATATCCTTTATTTTTTGTGGGGTAGGGAAGTTTAGGATGGCCTCTAGCTTCGTAGGGTCTGATAGGATTCCCTTTTCTGAAATTACGTGGCCCAAGTACACCACTTCTTTGCGTAAGAATTCGCATTTGTCTGGCTGCAATTTTAATCGATTTTCGCGCAGACGGTTCAACATGTGTTTGAGTCGAGTGTTATGTTCCTCTAGACTCGCGGCATACAGTACTATATCGTCGAGGTATACCGGACACTCGATTCCTTGAAGTCCCGTCAATACCGTGTTCATAAGTCTTTGGAATGTCGCTGGCGTGTTTTTAGTCCGAATGGCATCCGATTAAATTCAAAGTGTCCGTACGGAGTTGAAAACGTAGTCTTCTTTTTGTCACGTTCTGCCATCTTGATTTGATGGTATCCCAAGGCGAGATCTAATGTTGTAAAATATTTCGCATTTCCTAATTGGCCCAGTATATCTATAATATTGGGTAGTGGAAATGAGTCGCCTATGGTTAAATCATTCAACTTCCTGAAGTCGATGACTACTCGAAGTTTTGTTTTTCCGGATGCGTCAGGTTTTTTGGGTACCACTAGAAGTGAGGCGTTCCACTGACTGCGGCTCGGTCGAATTATCTGATTTCGCAGCATTTCATTTATTTGCGAATTGACTTCGTGATTATGCCTCGCCGGCAGGCGGTATAGCTTTACGTTTACGGGCGCGGTGTCGGATTACACGTTTATCTCGTGTCGCACGGCGTCCGTATGAGTTAATGAATCGCCTTCTAAATGGAATATATCGTTAACACAAATCTGTTCGATGGCTTTTCGTTCTTCGCTATTTAAATGTTTTACACATAATCATTCTTTTACGCGGTCGGCGCGTGATATAGGCATCGCGTTGTGAAAACTTGTTCGCGTTGCGTATACTTCTACGGAGTTATCTAGGGCTTCTAGAGTTACGTGCGGTATGCCCATTTTGGCTTCTTCCTCGGTGGTATTTAATATGATGATTTTGCAGCTATTGTTTGTTGGTTTTATTAGACAATTGCCGATGAATATTCCAGGGCGTATTTCTTTAGAATATATCAACCCGGTTTTATTTTTATCTACCGTCACGGGGACTATCGTCGCGCAGCGCGGTTTTAAACGGAGGACCGTATGGGGATACAGTTTCAATCGTGTATCCTTTATCATGATCTGTATTTTCTTGTAGTCGCAGTAGGCCCCTGTTGCCTGTAGGAAATCGATTACTAATATTCCCTCATAGTCGATAGGGAAATCATTGCGCACATAAATAGTGTGCTTGACAGCTGCTTTTCCCAGTAGGAATGTCGCGCGGAATCTTCCGAGGATATATATCGTGTGCTCGGTTATCCCGGTTAATGTGATTTGGTCCTCATCAATTAGGGTTTCACCCTTGATGCTTCGTAATTTAATAAAACTTATTGCGGAGCCGGTATCGAGCAGAAACGGTGTTGTCTCTTTTTTTAACTGTTTCACCGTTAAGTAGAATAAATTTAATCCCGTTTCTCTTCTATTATTGTTTCGAGATTGTAATTGATTTATAGGATACGCGCGGGCGGGTTTGCGCCGTCTGCGTTCTTCGTCGCGGTCGCTGTCCTCGTCGCTTTGCGTATTCTTCGCGAGGCTATTTTTTACCTCGCGAAACTGTACCGTTCGCGGGCTCGGATTTCGCGTGTTTGCAGTGTCTGCAGCGTGGGCGGGTGTCGTCCTCCTGTAAAGGTTTCTACATTCTTCGCGGTTATGTCCCGATTTGTCGCAGAATGTGCAATGTTTATGAACATTGTTTACACGCGCGTTGCCCTCCGGTTTAGGCAATGAGAACCGAGTCCCATATCGGCTGCTGCGGCATTCTCGCCCTGTGTGTCCCAGCTTTCCGCACTTTAAACATTTTAATGCGGACAATTCTCGCGCGGGCACACTATTTGCGTATCTGTGATATCGCGTGGTCATCGCGATATCATTTGGGCGGCTGTTGCCGCTTCATGCTCCTTTTACTCGTTCTTCGACGACTTCCGTTATTGCGTCGGCTAATGTAGCGGGGGCGCGAGAGCGTACTATTGTTTGTAGCTTTTCGTTCAATCCTAATTGATAGTTTATAAGCGCCTGTTGTTTGATGTAGCGATGTATCGTGCTCTTTTCGTGCTCTGAATATTCGTTGCCGTTGGTAGTTGCCGTGAATAATTCGGTCGCTAATTTCTTTATCTGTTTAGAGAAGACACGTGCTTCTTCCCCCGGTTGCAGGCGTGCATAATTAAACTCGCGCTGTAATCGCGTGCTGGATTTTTTCCTCGCATAACATTCTTCTAACGTATTTTTTAACGAGGCGTAATTGCGCGGATATCGATTTTTTATTTCGATTAAAGCAATTCCTTTTAGTTTTTGGCAAACTATTGCCCGTACTAATGCAGCTTCATCTGCAGGGTGTATTATCTCGAATGCGTAGTCACACGCAGTGAGGAATTCCATTAATCTTTCTTCGTTTGATCCATCGAAAAGTGGAATATGGTCTTTTGTTTCGCGCAGCCTAGCGTGATTCTCTGAGTTACAGCCGACGTTATCTATCCCTTGTAGTCTGTTATAGGAAGCTCGCTCGTATGGCTCTATTGGCGCGACGTCAGTGAGAGAGTCCGACGTTTCTTTGCGTGAGTATTTACGCTGTCGTGGCGGACGTATTTTTTAGGTCCTCTTTGCCTTCGATTATTATTTCAAGTAAAGCAAACAATCGATCCGCATCTATCCCTCAACTTCCTGTTATTGGTCGGTCCGGATTCGACTGAATGTTTTCAAATTGCGGCGCGGATTTCTCACGGGGTTGTTGCGTCCCGTCAATTGGTGTCATTGTCAACGTTCTCCGCATTTTGGCTATTTCTTTATCAATCGCGTAACACATTTCCCGGTTTCCTATGATTTCCGCGGACGTACCCGGTGGTGGTGTGACAGACATTCTGTCCTCGCTAAATATTTAATTTGGATCGAAAATATCGTACGACGATAAAGAGAATTCTCCTCTGAGGGAGAGATTACTAGCCGTTCGGCTGATTATTAGCTTCGCACTCTTATGTGTTATTTCGGACGTTTTCGCTCGCTCGCATTCGTCGATAATTATGACGGAAGCATCGGACGCACCTTCCGTTTTATCAAATTGGGTGACTATTTGTTTGGTCGGGTAAATCTAATTCTTCCTCAGAAGAGTACCCATATTCTAGGTTTTTCTGAACACGTTCCGCGATATCGTGTATGGCTGACTCAGCAAGGTGTAATAGTTTAACTGTAGGAATCTGCGTGAGTCGCCTAATAGAGTTTAAAGCGGGTTGTCTCTCTGACATGTGCAATAATTACTTGATACAATTATCGTAATTCGTTTTTCGACTTACATTAGGGCATACTGCATGTTGCTGTACTGCGAACGGCTCGAACTGGCTGGCGTCTGGATGGTGATACTGTTGCGATAGGTCGATACCTCGATGTCGTAGTCTCGCTATCGTTCTCGGGTCCGATGTCGCGATCTCCGTTGCTCAGCTGGTCGTTGCCCCTGGTCGGTTCTCCAGTAGTTGATGTGCGCGTTGACGGTTTGGGCTTTCCTCTCCTTGGTGAGCTTTTCCGGGGACGATACTCCTTGGTGCCTCTCTATGGGTCGACAGTTTTCCGTCAGTCTCGGCTCCACTTTGGTAGTCGTCGTAATACGATTTTTTTGGCGGCTGTCCTGGCTGACTGCTGCACTCGTTGGTGACGCTCCTTCAGTGTGTTTCGAGCCTCTTATTCACTCACCCTCCTCCTTGACTTTACCACTGTTTCCCGTGAAATATTTTTCACGAATATTTCTCGTTTTTTGTTTCAGATGCAGGCTTGCTGTCAATCTTTTAAAACAATCCCATCGCTGCCACCAATTTGTTGCGGGATCGATAACGAGGTAGTGATGAAGGAGGTGTTTTAATAAAACTTAGTTTTATTTTGGAAAGGAGTCTTACTGACTTAACCCTTTGCTAGCGCGTTACAGAATGTAGTCTTAGAGATAGAAACGTCTGGTTCGCTCGGCCGATGGACTGGCTCTCTCTTCCTTTGGTGACGGCAGTCGATTTATGGACTCGTCGCCGAAGGAATCTTGCAAATTTTGCGGAAACACCACGCCACTAGCGACCTTCGTTCATGCAGACCGTGCATTCTTTGCCTATTGCCTTTTTTGGACTTCCGCTGTGTGGCGCGATGCTTAGTCTGCAACACATGCGGCGCAGGCGGAAGTGCTTCGCATGGCATTTTCGCCATATAATTAATGTATAATAATTATGGGATCATCAGGCTCACTCGGGGCATGACATAACATTACAAAGAAATATAAACGAAAATAATAGTTCTCGGATATATAATTAACCATTCCATATAGAAAATCCCGTAAAGGACTAATTTCTAAAAACAAATTCCAAAAGAATGTTACAAGAAAATAAAGACAAAGACAATTAAATTATAGAATATTATGCAATGTTAAATTTTACCTGCCTAAAATTATATACCTGCATAAAAAGAATGTTCAGGGAAAAGTATTAATAAGTTTGTACAAAAAAATGTTACTTTCCAATACCTTATAACAAAAATAATGAATTAAAAAATTGCGCTAATTGGTAATGCAAAATCATGTTATATAAAACATGACAAACGATGAAGCACAAAAAAACTAATAGAGTAAAAAGTTTCTAGAATTAAAACAGGCGTTTTATAACCAAGAATAAGAAAATTATAATGGGTCTGGGAAAAAGTTCGTGGTGTTTTTTTTTAGTAAAATTCAACTGGTTTTCTCAGTGTGAAAATGAATTTATTTAAACCAAATATGCTCCATTATTATCGACAATGTTTCGTCATTTTTCGGGTAGAGCCATGATGCCATCGGTGAAGAACTTCTGTGGTTTCTGGTAGAAAAACTGAATCAAGTGGTTTTCACAGGCTTCTTTTGAAACCAGCTTGATTCCATTGAGAGTCCTGCTGAGATCGGAACAAGTGATAGTCAGAGGGTGCTATGTCTGGACGGTGGATGCATCAAAACTTCCCAACCAAGCTCTCGCAATTTTTGACGGGTCATCAAAGAAGTGTGTGGTCGAGCGTTATCATGATGGAAGACAACACCTTTCCTATTATTCAATTCGGGCCGTTTTCTTTCAATTGCCTGACGTAATCTTTCTAGTTGTCCACAGTGGAGTTGAGAATCAATCGTCTGACCAACTGGAAGTAGCTCATGGTGGATGATTCCCTTCTAGTCCCACCACACACACACACACACAGCATCACCTTTTTCGGCGTCAATCCTGGCTTCGCGAACGCTTGTGACGGCTCACCATCCTTTGTCCACGATCTTTGACGCTTCCCATTATCGTACGTGATTCATTTTTCATCACCGGTTATGACACGTTTCAGAAATGGCTCGATTTCATTGCGTTTCAGCAGCGCATCGCAGATGTTAATTCGGTCTATCCTGTTTTTCGCGCTCAACTCATGAGGAGCCCATACATCGAGCTTCTTTTTGTAGCCAGCTTTGTGTAAATGGTTCAAAACAGTTTTGTGGTCAATGCCTAGCTCCATTCCAATATTGACACTGCTGATATGCTTATCTTGCTGGACTTTTTCAAGAATTTCATCAGCTTTTTCAGCTTGATTGGACGACCAGAGCGTGATTCATCTTTCACATCAAAATTACCAGAACGAAAGCGAGCGAACCATTTCCGCGCAGCAGATTTTGATAAAGTAGCTTCACCGTACGCAGCACAAATTTTTTCACAAGCCTGCGCAGCGTTTTTCCCTTTGTAATAATATTGCAAAATATAGCGCAATTTTTCATTACTTTTCTCCATTTTCAAACGCAAACGACTTTCCAACCACTGCACCAATTTCGATGTTCATACTCTCAAAGTAGCGCACGAAGTGTCACCTTTCCAACGAGCGTTTAGTGGTGTCGCTACGATCTATGTTTCCTTAGTTATTTGCAATTGACGCCATCTATCGGGAAAAACGCCACGAACTTTTTCCTAGACCCAATATTATATTAGGTGCGACGTTTTTCACTAAGCAAGATGAGATCCGCGCAAGATTTTCCGTCGCAAGGAATTCCGCCAGTAGCGGAACACGGCGGGTCCGATCCGACCGAATCGTTTACCGCTCAAAATATCACTAAATTCTTGGATGCCAGGTAAGGAAGCGGCTGTACCACCGATCCTCGCAAATGTCACGTACTTGACTGTCGGATCGCGATCTCCGATTTCCGTGCGGGACCGACTAGCTCCCCGTTATTTAAGTCGGAGGTGGGCGGGTTCGTCAAACAGAGTGCTAAGAAAACGGTCTCGTCTGTTTGTCTTAAACATGCAGCCTATATTATAAATTATACAACGCAGTGGACGAGACAGCTAGCTTCCGTCCGCCCGATGATTCCGCACACGCAAAGATACAGTCGGTTCGAGCCGTCGACGGCTCCGCCGTCCGACGGACTCCGCCAAGTGCCGCAATCTCTATACAGCGATGGGTCCTCGACCGCACCGTTCGTACGGGGCCGCGATCTTCTGAGGGAAGACGTGGCCACCCTTGCAAGAGGCAAAAAGGTGATGTGACCTTACGCAGCGGCTTCCTCCTTCCGGTCCGGCTCTATACTCGCAGATGTAGCCTGCTGCTCGCTCGTCCTCTGCTCCCCTGTTCGCTCACTCTCGTTTCGCTCGCTCTCGACTCGCTCGCTCGCTCGGAGTCCCAAAGCGGAATAGGAAGAATCCTTCCGGTCTTCGCAGAGACATCGGCTCGGAGGGTCCCCACTCGCGGGACCTCCCAGCGAGCCTTGCACGGTCCTGCCGCCGTGCCCCGCCGTCTCGCTGAATCTCTTCCCTAGCCGTGATAACCGTCGCGATGGTCCCCGGAGTCTTATCCCGAATTCGCGGGCGTCTCGCTCGCACGGGCATCCCGCCGCCAATTACCGATTCTATCTCCGAATATTGGCTCGGTAACGGGCGCTCCAAGCTGCATTACATAGGTCAATTGTAAAGTTCCGTCCGTTTTTTTTGCAAAACGTATAGCTTCATTTAAGAAACAAAATGAAAAAGTACATCAATCAAAGTATTGTCCATCGTTAGCGATGACTTTTTCGCATCTTTCGGTCAGCAAGCGAATTCCGTGGCGAAAGAATGACTCATCTTTGGAGGCTATCCAGTCAGAGACCCATTCTTCGACGTTTTCATAAGAATTGAAGCATTCTTTGAAGCAAGTGCGTGTGCCATCGGCCGAAACAAGTGGTACTCGGAAGGGGCACAGTCTGGTGAATAAGCCTCATGGGGTAACACTTCCCAGCGAAATGCTTCTAATGTTTCCTTGACAAATTTTATGACGCGAGGCCGAGCATTGTCATGAAGCAAAATCACTTTATGTTGTCTCGTTTCATATTCTCGTTGTTTTTCGTGCAATGCTCGGCTCAAACGAATCGCTTGTTCTCTGTAGAGATCCCCTGTGACTGTTTGACCACTTTTCAACAGCTCATTTCTGCACATTTCTGATCCCACCAAATACAGAGCATTTCCTTCTTTCTGTGGATATTCCGTTTTGGCGTCGACGTTGAGGATTGGCCAGGATCGTAAATAGTTTTTCAACGCTTGAGGTTATCAATATAAATCCATTTTTCATCCCCAGTGATGATACGATGTAAAAATCTCTTTCTTTGTTGCCTAGCAAGCAGAATTTCGCAGGTGGTTTTTCGCCTTTCAATGTCTCTTGGCTTCAGTTCATATGGGACCCATTTTCCTTCTTTATAGACCTTGCCTAAGGTTCTCAAACGATCGGAAATGACAGATTGAGCACAATTTAATGTTTCTGCAAGTTGCTTTTGCGTTTGACATGGGTCTCCATTCACCAATGCCTGCAATTCTTCGTCTTCGAATACTTTTGGCTGTCCAGATCGCTCTTTATCCTCTACATCAAAATCACCAATTTTAAAGCGTCGAAACCATTCTCTGCATGTTTTATCGGAAGCAGCGTTATCACCATAAACTTCTACAAGCATTCAATGAGCTTCATCTGCAGTTTTCTTCCAATTAAAGCAAAAGATTAACACTTCGCGCAAACGACGCTTATTTGGCTCAAATTTCGACATTTTCGATGCAGTGTAAAACAATGTTATTGATGCAAACGTATACTTTTATGTACTGAATCTTATTGACAGATGTCAAAACAAACTATTAAGCTTCGTTCAGACATTACAGGTTAACGACAGTTCTAGCTATAGATACTTGTCGCTAAACGGACAGAACTTTCCGATTTACCTAATACAAAGAATTTAATCTTAAGAAAGTCATATTTATTGATATTACAAAAAGTATCTATTGCCTAAAACTTAAAAAAATATTAGGTGTACAACTTTGCTTCCGCCGTTTTTTTCCCGAAATTCGAGACTTTATTGTAAAAAACTGGTTATACATTTGTGATTCAAAGTATTATCTATCGCTGGCCACTATTTTCTCCCATCTTTGGAGCAGCGTACGAATCCCTCGTTGAAAAAACTGGTCATCTTTTGAAGCGATCCACGAATCGATCCAATTTCTTACTTCTTCATAAGACCGAAAGTGCTGGTCAACCAGGACGTGTGCCATTGATCGAAACAAGTGATAGTCAGAGGGAGCAACATCTGGTGAATATGGTGGGTGGAGTAGGACTTCCCATTTCAACGTTTCCAAGTATGTCTTGACCACTTTCGTAACGTGGGATAGAGCATTGTGATGCTGCAAAATCACTTTATCGTGTTTCTCGTTGTATTGCAGCCGTTTGTCTTTCAATGCTCGGCTCAAACGCATTAATTACGTTCGATAACGATCGCCTGTGATTGTTTCAGTCGGTTTTAACAGCTCATAATACACTACGCCGAGCTGGTCCCACCAAATATAGAGCATGACCTTGGAGCCGTGAATATTCGGTTTGGCCGTCGACATGGAAGCATGGTCGGGATATGCCCATGATTTTCTATTTGATAACTTGGGGTTATCGTAATAAACCCATTTTTCGTCCCCAGTCACAATGCGATGCAGAAATCCCTTCCGTCTTTGCCCTTCAAGCAACTACTCACAAGCAAATAAACGCCGTTCATCTCGGTTTCAATTCGTACGGCATCCAATTTCCTTGCTTCTGAATCATTCCCATGTCTTTGAGGCGTTTTGAAATTGCTTGTTGAGTCACTCCCAATGATCGTGCCAATTCTTCTTGACTTTGATACGAGTCTTCATTAAGTAATGCCTCCAATTCTGCATCTTCGAAAACCTTTCTTCCACCGCTATGCAGGTCTTCGACGTGGGAAATCACGATTCTTGAAGTGTTGAAACCACTCATGACATGTTCTTTCACTAATAGCGGCCTCACCATAAGTATTTGAGAGCATTCGATGAGCCGCAGATGTCTTCATATTGAAGCAGAATATTAAAACCTCCCGCCCATTACGAGAATTTGGCTCGTAAACTGACATTTTCAATCGAGAATAACTTTATCATGCAGACACAAATCGACTAAGGTTTCTATGGGGTTAGGTTGACAGATGCCCAAGTTTATTGCATGATGTCTATGATCTATTTATTTCGACCACTACTTACCCCTAAAGCCATCTATAGGAAAACGGCGGAAGAAAAGTTATACACCTAATAAAATTAAAAATATAAAACAATTGAAAAAATTGATAAATAATCAAATAATAAATAACAAAAATGAAATAAACGGAATAATAAACATAATAAACATAATAAAAAAATGAAAACTAAAATGAAGATTTAGACAAAAACACGCGTGCCCTTGTATATATAAAAATAACGTTAATATTATATTACTAGAAGATTGAAACGTACAATTTATTACGACTTTTGTTCTGATGCATCCTTAGCACGTATACAATGGCACGCCAAGTGTTTTTGTCTAAATCTTTATTTTAGTTTTCATTTGTTTATTATGTTTATTATGTTCATTATTCTGCTTATTTAATTTTTGTTATTTATTATTTGATTATTTACCAATTTTTTAATTATTTTATATTTTTAATTTTATTTTTTACATTTTTTAAGTTTTAGTCAATAGATACTTTTTGTAATGTCAATAAATATGACTTTCTTAAGATTATATTCTTTGTATAATGTAATTTCTTTGCTCTTGGTTATAAAACGCAAATGTTTTAATTCTAGAAACTTTTTACTCTATTAGTTCTTTTTGCTTCATCGTTTGTTATGTTTTGTATAACATACTTTTGCATTACTAATTGGCGCAATTTTTTTATTTCATTATTTTTTTATAAGGTATTAAAAAGTAACATATTTTGTATACAAACGTATAATACAAACGTATTAATAATTTTCTCTGAACATTCTTTTTATGCAGGTATATAATTTTAGGCAGGTAAAATTTAACATTGCATAATATTCTATAATTTAATTGTCTTTGTCTTTATTTTCTTGTAACATTCTTTTGGAATTTGTTTTTAGAAATTAGTCCTTTACGGGATTTCTATATGGAATGGTTAATTATATATCCGATAACTATTATCTTCGTCTTTATTTTTTTGTAACGTTAAAAGTAATTTTTTAAAAATTAGTGTTTTTTAAACGGATTTTTTTTGCAGAATAAACGCTGGAACGCGTGTACTTAGCGCCTATTTTACTATTGTTTTTTGAAAAAATAATACCGTTCGCGCGTTTGTTCCAGAATGAAATTATGAAGTGAAGTTATGGAGAAATGCCACGGAGAAATGATGCCTTCAGTTTTTTCACATACTACTTTTCCACATACTACTTTTTCACATACTGCTTTTAGACTCTAGTTCTCTTTTATTTTCGTCCGCTCTTCTTTGTAATACTTCATATTTCGATGTACTCAATATTTCTGTCTCTTGTGTATAATATATATTTTATATATTAATATGTTGTATATATTGTGATTATAGTCGGTGTCGGGAGTAGGTCTTTCCTCTCGGGTTTCTCAGGGAACGGAAGGTAATTTGAAATAAAGAGGACTCAAGATTTCTAACATGAAACAAACGTATATTTCCGCCCGTGTAACCACGGGATTACAATTCTTTATTCTCTTCCGGGCGACAACGGAATCCCACCCGAATCGCTACTCAGCGATATATCTTCGGTATAAAGCGGACCGCTTATAAAAGTTCCTCGAATGACTCCTGACGGAGAGGCGATAGTGACCCCGGTTCTCGCGGCACGCGACCAGCGATTTGGATAGCTGTCGACACCCGTTTACGAGAGAGAGACGCCCTGCTCCCCGTGTTCCGCGGGAAGACCGCCAAACGGCTTCGACCACTAATATTTAACACAAATTTTCGCCAATGTCCGACAGCCACCGATTGGTCGCGCTGCGCAAGCGGTTCACACAGACAAAGGGCTACTATAGACAGATACTCTTACACGTTCGCACGCCTGCGGCAGCCTCCCTCGGGTAAGTCGCGCTTCTCTGCTCGTCAGATCCGCTCGCTCTCCTCCTCGCCCCCTGCGCTCGCTCGATCTCACTCTTCCCTTCTCTCTCTCTCTCTCTCTCTCTCTCTCTCTCTCTCTCTCTGGCTCGCTTCCGCCCGGGCCCTCATTACGGCACTGGTCCCGCCTCGACAACGGAGGCGATACTCGTGTTATTCGCAATATCTGTATGCGGTCCACCGTCAGAGTTAGGGCGGTACACACACGACACCAATTTGCGGCCACTTGTGACTCTGATCTCGGTAGCTCTTCGTTTTTTTTTATTTTTCCGCAACGAACAATTTCGACGGTCGCTCTAAAATCGCGTCCTCGCCAAGAGTGGATCTTTCTCGTCCGATCCCGAGAGATGTTGCTCCTGTTGCTCCTACCCTGCTCCAATTTTTTTTTCTTCCGGGATCACGCGACGTCGAGATGTTGCTCTATATTTTCCTTTCTTTCGACGAAAATTTTCCGCGTGATCCAGGCTCCTCGTTATCATGTGTCGTGTCCAGGTTTGTTTTCTTTGCTGCGACAATATACAAGAATACATCAGCAGCGATATGATGTTAACGGCACAATCGTTCGAAAAACAAAATTAGGAGCGGGCCAACGATATCACCTCAGAGGTCCGTTAGTGCTCACGGCGGCTCCTCGATTCCTCCCCTCCTTCCTCCTCGGTCCAATTTCCCTCGTCCGCTGCTCCTGCTGGTCGGAGACTACCCGCGGCGAAGGGGCACACAGGTTATAGAGACGTGGGAGTATCACCAAAAAGAAAAAGAAAAGCAATCTCGCACTCGTCGGTACGAGATCGCTCGCCAACACGAAATGCATCTGCGACAAAGTATCGATAAAACGTAGCTCGCCCCGCGGGTGCGGGCGAGCGCGACGTCCCCGGGACCCTTTCGGACGCCCTCCGCCTCTTGTGACGAGCGACCCAAAATCGCCACGTCACAACGACAGGGTGTCCCATTTTAAATGTCCACCCCAAATATCTCTTATTTTTGATTTTAGAGAAAAATGGTTCAGACACATTTTGTATGGTTTCGAGGGGCTATAATAAGATGGTACCATTGATTTGACCTTGAAGAGTCATTTGAAGGTCACTTGAAGGTTAACTCAATTTTTTTAGATAGCACCCGCTACTTTTTATTACATATTCTTGTAGATGACCTTGAGAGCTTCCCAAAGCGCTATAACCAAATGTTTTTTGGTGAAGTACTTTTCGAGTTATAAAGCTCCAAATTTACAAAATTTTGATAAAAATACAAAATATCTCGTAAAACATTCACTTTCCGATAGTCTTATATTACATGATCCAACCATTCGAGGCAATATCCGAGCATGATCCAACCAATCAAGGCAAGATCCGAACATAATCCAACCAGTCAAGGCAAGATCCGAGCATGATCCAGCCAGTCAAGACGAGATCCTATATTGCCTGATAATAAATAAACTGTAACAATTGTGAAAGTGCAATTGTCAATTCTTTTAATGAAACAAATATCAAGAGGCTTGTTTCAAATTTCTTACTTGGGCAACTGTCGGTATTTTGGCGAAGTCTCAGACAGACGCATATTATTATCCATTGACTTTCTTTTGATAAGACAAGAATTTCTTGTTTCTTGGCGCATTTTTTCTTTATAATTATGGCTGCTTATCCACCAAATGAAATTGTGGACATGATTCGCATTTTGGGTAAGGCCAGGAATAATTACTCGGCAGCAGAAAGGTTTTATGCTGAAAGATTTCCAGACAGACTCCATCCTGATAGGAAACTAATAAAAAGACTCTGCGACAGAGCTGAACAGGGTATTCTTAGAAGAAACCGGCGAAAATCGGGCCCTGATGAAGTCACATCATTGACTGTTATAGGTACCGTTGCTTTGAATCTTCAAATCTCTACGAGACAAATTGAGAGGCAATACGGTATATCTAAATCAACAGCTAATCGTGTGCTCAAGCTCAACCAGTTTCACCCATATCACATTCATCTAACTCAGCAATTGGAAGGGACGGACTACCAACGCCGTGTGCGTTTTTGTAACTAGGCTCGAGATCAAATCCAACAAAATCCCCCGTTCATTGCTTTTTCCTGATATGCTTTTTTCTGATGAAGCCACTTTTTGTAATAGAGGAGGCGTTAATAGACACAACTGCCATTATTATTCAGATGTTAATCTACATTAGTAGAAAAGTCAAGAATTCCAACGGCAGTGGTCCATTAACGTTTGGGCAGGCATCCTGGGAGATGTTATTGTTGGTCCATATTTTTTTGAAGAAAATCTCAATGCGGCAATCTATTTAAGATTTCTTCAAGATGACCTGCCCAACCTCTTGAGACATGTCGACAATGATTTACTCAGACGAATGTGATTCCAACAAGATGGAGCACCGGTTCATAGATCTCGAGCTGTTACACAATATTTAAACAATAGATTTTCGAATAGGTGGATTGGTGTGGGCAGCCGAGTTCAAGAATGGCCCCTAAGATCATCTGACTTGACACCCCTAGATTTTTATTTCTGGGGCTACATTAGAGATATAGTTTATTCGCAAAAGCCTACAACCGTTGAAAATATGAAAAACTGGATCAGACAGGCTTGCAGAAATATTAATGTAGGTGTTCTTGAAAAAGTTTGGGGCGACTTTCACCATAAACTAGAACTATGCGTACAAGTAAATGGCCAAGTTTTTGAACACTTTAAGTAATTATACACAAAAGAAGATTTTGCCTTGACTGGTTGGATCATGCTCGGATCTTGCCTTGACTGGCTGGATCATGCTCGAATCTTGCCTTGACTGGCTGGATCATGCTCGGTCTTGCCTTGACTGGCTGGATCATGCTCGGATCTTGCCTTGACTGGCTGTTCATGATCGGATCTTGCCTTAAATAGCTGGATCATGCTCGGATCTTGCCTTGACTGGTTGGATCATGTAAGATAAGACTATCGGAAAGTGAATGTTTTACGAAATATTTTATATTTTTATCAAAATTTTGTAAATTTGGAGCTTTATAACTCGAAAAGTACTTCACCAAAAAACATTTGATTATAGTGTTTTGGGGAGCTCGCGAGGTCAGCTACAAGAATATGTAATAAAAAGTGGCGGGTGCCATCTAAAAAAATTGAGTGAACCTTCATATAACCTTCAAATGACTCTTCAAGGTCATATCAATGGTACCATCTTATGGCCTCCTCGATACCATACAAAACGTACCTGAACCATTTCTCTCTAAAATCAAGAATAAGAGATATTTGGGGTGGACACTTAAAATGGGATACCCTGTATAATGTTCTAGATAATATGTGATAATATTCTATATAATATTCTGTATGATAATAATATTTATTATATATAATTTATATACATAATTTAATATATCATAATATAATCATAATATAATAAATTTGTTATATTGATAATAATAATATATATTATACTTATTATATGTAATAATAAAATCATTTGGGGTGTTAATAAAATCATTGTTATATGTGATAATCAAGAAATTGAGTGTTTTTCAATATATAAATTATACTTGCGAAACCCACCGTAATCCTGCACTACACCAGTACTGCTTGCCGTTACTCGGCTTAATTGTTATTCAACACTGACACCAAGATTGGGCCTTTAATACAATCAATATTGCGTCGGTATTGGAAATTCGGCAACTAGTGGCGCTACACCGTGCCGATCGTAATAAGGATATTAGAGCAGTAATGACCAACAATGGTTGGACCAGTATCGTCTACCAGTAATGGACCCAAGTTATCATCTATCTTTTAACTAGTACTGCGTTTGTACTGCTGCCAATACTGCGCTAAGATCGCAACTCTGGCAACGATGACTGGCCCATTGCTGGGCCAATTGTAAAATCGTATATAGGTGGGGATGGGAGAAGGAGGAAAATCGAACGGCGTGACTCAATAAAAACGCCAAGATCGCTGGAACGAAGAATTTATTCGTGCAGCAATGAATTCATCAAGCAATTCGAGCAGCGACAACGATTGGGACAATTTATTCGTGTTTGACGGAATGATATTTGTGTTCATTACACTGCGCGCAATGCCACGCAGTGAGGGGGTGCTCGATAGAAAACCCAAGACTTCTGGAAGTTCGTCAGACCGTTCGAGCAGCGACACTGAAGAAGATGATTTGTTCGAATATGAGACAGAGTCGAACTTTGTCGTTGCTACACCGTGTGTCCCATGGATTGAATGGCGTGCCTTGAATGGATCGTCGAGTATCCATCTTTCGCTATATCGTAATCGAGCAATCACGTGCAATCGAGTGCGCGTGCTGCGTCGAAACTATTTCAACCGTGGACATCGATTTCGTATTAAATCGTCAACGGAATCATTCGAATTGGAACGGTTCGAATTGAACTGGTGATTTCGCACACCGAACCATTGTTGCAAGACACGTTGATAGCCGGCGCAATATCGTATGCGCTTGATACCGCTCGTATGTTTTATAAAACTCAGCTGTATAACGTCAACAATACGAGGCTACCTAAACTGTCATTAGTTACAATTGCTCGAAAGATTCGATCGCAAGAAGTTATACGCGAGTTTTCAGTCGCTATGTCGACTTTGGTGGCTAATAGTCAATTAAACGATCGAAAACTGCTGGTTCACTGCCTGATTCTGATATTACGTGCATGTACGAAATAAATGGACGATGCACTACGTCGTTGCAAAGAGGATAAATTATTGATAAAGTTAAACGACGGCATTATCGAAGGAAGTATTTCGGAAACGACTCAACCTGATTCCCAACATAAGCAGCAACAGAACATCGACAAACGACGGAAAATGGCGTACCGTGATTTACTCTTTGTGAGCGACGAGAGAAGTATGACTGTTTGGCGAACTGTCGGCGATCGTGCCGTCGGCGTCGTAGTCGTTTATACGACTAATATTGCCTGAATTGCTAAAATTACCGCAACTCAGCATAAATTCATTCGAGAATGCACATGAATACAACTGTAGAGTACTGTTTGTGCGATTATTGTATGATTGATTTTGTCATGGATTTGACAATAATACACAATAACAACAATAATAAAATAATACACAATAATAATAACAAATAATAATGACAATAATAAATGTAGTGATATTTCGAGGAAAGAAATTCATTTCGCTTTGATCAATGCGTTCGAGTACTATTTGTTAATCGGAAATTTGGTTGTAGCTGCTCCATTGAGTCTTGTTACTCCATACGCTACGGTGCAACGTGCGGCTGACACGATATTACGATTAGTTGGTATAAAAACCAATAGTAGAATTTGTTCACGAAGACAGTGGTCGTACAAGAGGCTTGGTGTCTTTTTAGATATGATGCGTTGCATACGTAGGATTCCGATACACCGAGGCGAGTCGTTGTGCAGTTCGCACTATACGATATTTCGATCTGTGTTGCGAAACACTTTACATATAATGATGTCGACAGTTTTCGGGTTCGATGTATGGGAGGAAGCGTTCGATTTTTATGTGCATTGCGAACGTATATATGAACGAGACAGGCATAATGAATTTAAGAATTGGTGGGAAGTCGACCGTGCTCCCGAAAAACACGATACAGATAGCGACACAGACAGCAACTCTTTTGTAGATGCAAAGTTCTTTCGAAGGAAGTAATCGCGTGCAGTGCGAAATTCACTGAGTTTGGCAAGATTACCGCTAGCAAAATTAGTTACAGTTCATGGTTTTCTCGCACCTATACAATTTGCCGTGCTGCGCAAACAACGGGACTTGGTACGTTGCGCTCTCACAGATGTTATGTATACGATGCTATCGACGTTATCCAAACAGTGCCACTTGTGGAAGTCTCGACTGCTATAATTTATAATAAACGTATACATATAAAAACATTTATTTTTTTACCTTTTCCTAACGCAAACAACTTTATCGCGTTCGCGAATGTCATTAATTATCACATAGCAACGTCAATAGCGTGTGTACCTAATGCACCATACGTCCAATTTTTTTCATAACCGAAGGTGTATAGACCTTGAGCACCGAGTTCGATGATCGTTCTGTAATATATATGTAAGACGTTCACGATTTGAAATAAAAATCGATTACGATTTGTTCTATGGATCTTATTTTTCGTACACGTTGACATATCTTGGCGAACGTATACGAAAAAGAAGATTCATGGAACGCCGAAATCAGACGCTAAACTTGGAAATTTGTTATCTGAATGCTTAGTCGCGCGTTCGGTTCTCTGGTTCAACATAAGATCCACCATATTGCGTCTCGTGCAGTGATCGACGAGAAATGAGTCCACCGAGACGAGTCAGCGTCACGTGCATGCAATTTGAACAACGATCGGTGTAAGTATTAAAATAGCAACAGCGATACGGTCAACGACGGATATATAACGCGATCAAGAGTATACGCGCAACTTGCAGCGTTTCGTTCGCGAATACAACGACGAAGCTGTAAAGATCGAATGTCTGGAGAGCAGCAACAACGGAGCGGCAGCGAACGGCTATGTTCGTCTTGGTACCAAAGTGGCACGATTTTTGAACCTGTACGAGGACCGTTTGCAAGCGAACGACCGTATGTTTCTGAAGCGCGAAACGGTAGCGCGAACTATGCAGACATTATTGTTGCATTCGATGCAATTGAGCGGATTTGGCGACATCGCCATATCCATGAGCGGCGCGCAAAATCTGGAGAGCGACTTGGCCACCGTGCGACGCCGGTTGGAAAAATGCTCGCAACAACGTCGACGTAGGTGACAGCGACAGCGATGACGTGGATCCGCGTATGGATACACATGGACTGTACGAATACATTCCGTATGAAAGTCTCTCAGTTTCTCTCGACGACTTGCTAGGATACGAAGAATAACATCGTCTTATCGTGAATGCGTACTTTAATTTTGACAGTAACGCGTCGAACGCGAAACGCAACGCTCGCGACACCAACCGGTCGTAAACGTCATACGAAGGCGGGCGCCAACGTGATTTTGTATCAGAGAAGGCATGTCATCGGAGTCGGTGTCCATGGTCTTAATGATCACGCTGACTTTCTGATGTTAGCTGAGTTTGCGCACTATGTTGGTTAGCGAGCTGTATTCAACTACACGATCATGCAGGATGAGACAGTACGCGGTAGTATTTGCCGGTATATTCTCCTTATACTTAATATTAGTTGATTACCGCGATTGTCACCGAGGACTATTTCCACGGTGGACACAGATTGTACACTGATTCCAATCTCCAAATACTTATATGATGTTGTAGTCAAAGCGTATCTGCGTGCCAGGATACGAGTAGCATGATGTGACTCAGGAATGCTATAAAAAATACAATAAATGTTATATACATTTAAAATTTTAACCGGGAAAGTGCACACAAAGTACCAAATTCACATCGATACTCACTTCTCACGTTTTCTCTTGCATGGTGGAGCGACATCACGCATACTTCAGTTATACTTTTTATTACAATTTCTAAACTCTGCAATATAATGACGCTGCGTATTACTATATCACATTTTTTACGAAAAGTTTTTTGTCAATCGTCGACGTCAGACTACTGATACCAAATCGTAGGTCTGCAAGCCTATTGTTGGATCAGATAAAGAAAAAAGGTATGCACGTTATTCATTGTGACGTTGCATCCGTAGGGGCGCCCGTCACCAGTAGGCGAGATCTCGGTCACGACGCGGGGGGGCAAAAATTATCACGCGGTCAATGGGAAGTTCGAACTGACTCCCTGAAAAATCATAATTTGAGCAAAACGAATTAGTGTTGAGAACGCGCATGTGAGACGGTCTCGCGTCCCGTAATTTTGTGCCCCTGGACCTCCCGAGCCGACCCGCAGGACCGGAGGAGCAGAAAGAATTTGGAGGACGTTGCTCATCGCCAGGCACGGATAGATCAGGTGATTGCTCTCGATTCTCTTTTCTTATTAGAAAATATATGTCGTCCCGATATAGAGTGCCGGCTGCCGTGTTTGTTGTTAGACAAGCCTAAACGATAACGCTGAGACGGAAGGAGCGAGGCATGATACCGCCGAATACGACCACAATGCGTGGCCCGTTCGCCGAAAAACAGTGACGAGACAGACACAGAGACAATGATATCGGGACAAAGAGAGTGAGTGAGAGAGAGAGAGAGAGAGAGAGAGAGAGAGAGAGAGAGAGAGAGAGAAAGAACATCCGTTACGTGGATCGTCAATACCGATTCGCGGAAAGATTTCCGACGAGTTGAGGGAGAGAGGAATGGAGGGAGTGAGGAACCACCCGAAAAGGGGAGACGAGGAAAAGAAAGAAAGAACAGATTAGATTCGTTTCCGCTCTCGAGAGACAAGGCTTTTTCTTTTCATGTTCTGCTCTCTACGGAGAAGTTATACGGATGTATCGCTATCGAACGAATAAGTTATTGTGTGTTCCGGCCGTTTCCGAAACCGCCTATCAAACGGATTATCGTGAACAAACCGGCAATCGAAGGACAGCGAGGAGGATTTCGTGCTGCACTGGCTGCCGGGACCTGCGACCGAGAGGCGAAAGCGATCCGTCCGACGACCAAACAGGGCCACGCCGTCAGGAGGTTCCCGAAACTATAAGACCGTCCACTTGCTCATTTTCGGTGTTCCGTACGATTGCGCGTCCCGTCCAAAGGTTGATTGTGTTGCGCCGAGCGGTAACGAACTCGCGAGTAAGTGTGCGGAGGAGATATTATCGTCCCGCGGGGATTCGGAGCGTGCCGAATACCGAAACAATAAAGTTGATCTCGTTATTAAGAACGCCGCCTTTTTCTTTCTTTTGTACCAATTTCGACCTATTTCCGGCCGAACCCATGCAGTTCCCTGACTTAAAATCGCTCCGAGCTACAGGTCCCGTCGGACTCCCGCGTTGCGGCCATGGATTTTTGACGGATAAAGTTAGTGAACGCTCCGGCTGTCCGCATCTGGTGCCCAACATTTCTTTCGCGCGTTAGAGACTGTGACGTGAGGACCGACGGAAATTTGCGGGCGTGAGGAATATCACATCGCAGCATATGTCGAAAGAAAAAAAAATAAGTCGAACCTGGACCCTTAGTTTACTGTACAATGGTCCTACCACTTAGACAACCGTAAACTCTTGTTAGGTAGCGTGCAATAAAGTTTACCAATCTGTGTATTACAATAACGGACAGACTGGCAGGGACATAATCCTCATTTGCCGTTTTTCAGCAACTGCCATCAAAACGTATATCAATCCATTATTGAACATCTATCGAACGTGAAAGACATACAGATTTAGTTTGATATGTAATATATATTTCCTAATTGAAGCTCTTTCAGTATGGATCGCGAAGACATGCAGCATGAAGAAATAGAAGATGAAGAAGTAGAAGATGAAGAAGTAGAAAGCGAAGAAGTAGAAGACGAAGAATTCGTAACCTATGTATTCACAGACGATAGTAATTATGATAATGACAGTAGTAATCAATTAATGAATGAAAGAGTGAAGAAATTAAAAATTTTAGAAATTAATACTTTGAATGGTCAAACAAAAGTGTGTTGTATTAATTTTTCATATAATACTGGAGACTATCTACAGTTCTGCACATCGTGCTTTTTTGACGGCGTACGCGATTGACAGAAATATTTGCAATGCGAGAAGATATTACCGAAAGATATGATGCGATTGAGGGTGCATGCGATTGTTCAAACTGTAAAAATCCCATCTATCAAATAATACCATGCAATCTGTGTTCAATATATATGCACTAATATGACGTATTTCAAATATTCGTGAGAAGTCTTTGCTCGCATCATTGTCAAGGAAGAGATGTGAGAGGGGGAATAAATACGCACATTGGTATACATAAATTTTTTTACTTTTACCACCATTCTCCCTCTCCTTCTATCTCCCCTTCGAGATTTTCGTAATTATTAAATAAATTGTTTAGAAATGGAAAGGAACGGAAAAAGATCATTTATAGCGCATGCCCAGATTTATTTCAACGATGTCGCATATTGTATCTTCACATAATCTAAAAAGTGTTTCATCCTGCTGATATCATATCATATCATAGAGTACATCCTCTTAAGAACTTAGTGCTATATCATGTAAAGATATGACTATTTTTCGTCAGGTTTTTCCAGGTATCACCTCTCAAAATACTCCAAAATTGTCTAAAATGGGGAAACTAGACTATAGAAGCGAACGAGTGAAAACGCTACCCATGTCTTTTGCTGTGCTTCTTCCCAAGAGTTACGTTCTGCTTTTGTGTGTGTGTGTGTGTGTGATATCCAAGAAAGTGTTAAGAAAATGTCACAGCTCTTTGAAATTGTGCGTGACTGTATCGTCGCGGCGTCAGTCATAAACCCATTCATCGAACACATGAAGTATTTGGGCGAACTCGAGAAAAATAATGATGAACGCAATTATTTAGCGTTCTACAGATTCGCACGTGTAGCAGTGGCCTAGTGGCAGCATTATTCATATGTGGACATTTTAGAAGTGAGCGGAGGCTTTACCAAATTGCTGTTGATCTTGTGGAAGTCAGAAGATTGTTGTTAAAAATGAGCCGGATATCGGTAACTTGGTGCATGATATGCGCTACGCTACGCTAAGTCTTTCATCTTTTCTGACATAATATTACATAAGGAACAATTTTTGTAATGTTCCGATTTTTCGTTAACCCATTAACGCCCAAAATCCTAAAATATTAACCTTACTTTGCAACAATATTTCATGTAGAGAAGCATATTATACAGGGTGCACGATTTATCTGAAGACATTGAAATATCTCGAGGACTATGCATTGGATAAAAAAAGTGGTTAATGAAAGTTATTAGTCTTGAAGGAGGACATCCAATGATACCAAACTCGACCTCCCACCCCACCCCCTGGGGGTGGGAGTTGGGGGCAACTTTGAAATCTTAAATGGAAACCGCCATTTTTTATTGCAGATATGGATTCTACGTCTCAAAATACGTAAATTTTGTCCGAAACTTTTTTTTTTTATTCGTGATAGATGGCGCTGTAATCGCAAAAAATTATTTTCCGCAATTTTCCAGAAATGATCATTGGATTGAGAAATAAAAAATACCTGTTCAATATTTTTAAAGAACATAATAAAAGTTATCCCCCCCATCCTCTCGGGGTAGGGTGGGTGATAACGTTCAAATCTCAAATAGGGACCCACATTTTTCATTGCAGAATTAGATTGTACGTGAAATTTTTATTGAAACAATTTTTATTGAAACAATTTTTTTCATTCGTGATAGATAGCATTGCACTACCTTTCATAATAAGCCGTAGTTCGCCATACACCTACAGTGGCGCGTCAAGCAGTTCCCTCTTCGATTCGGGTTCCCATTTGAAATTTGAACGTTACCACCCACTCTACTCCGAGAGGATGGGGGGAATAACTTTTATTATGTTCTTTAAAAATATTGAATAGGTATTTTTTATTTCTCAATCCAATGATCATTTCTGGAGAATTGCGGAAAATATAATTTTTTGCGATTACAGTGCCATCTATCACGAATCAAAAAAAAGTTTCGGACAAAATTTACGTACTTTGTGGCGTAGAATCCATATCTGCAATAAAAAAGGGGGTTTCCATTTAAGATTTCAAAGTTGCCCCCAACCCCCACCCCCAGGGGGTGGGGTGGGAGGTCGAGTTTGGTATCATTGGATGTCCCCCTTCGAGACTAAAAACTTTCATTAACCACTTTTTTTTATCCAATGCATAGTTCTCGAGATATTTCAATGTCTTCAGATAAATCGTGCACCCTGTATAAGGTTGGAATAGCATTTCCTTATGTTTTCGGGGTCGTTCTACAAGATTCTGGCATCAGAATTCGTTTAGATTCACAATAAAATCCAATATGGCGGAATTTGTAGAAAAAAGTCGTGAAAATTCGACAATTTTATTTCTTATAAGCTTGATTTTATATCAAAAATGTTACTTTGATACAGATACAAGTGTCTCAAAAATGTTAAACTTTCAAGGTATGCATTGGTGAAAATGTGAATTCAAGATGGCTGCCTCAAAATGGCGGTTTGAACGAAAAACTTAAAAAATAATGTATTTTTAGAATAACTTCGCAAAATCCTAGTATTTAGCATCAATTTGGTATCCAGAATACTGATTTTAAGATATTTGCTGACAACTAATTCATATTAGAGAATTTCAAAATGGCGGATCCAAGATGGCGATTAAAAGGTACGAAAGGAATAATCGTGAAAATTTCCAGATTTTCATGAATTTTCTTCTATTATTTTCATATTCATGAATTATTTTCGAGACGTACCAAATTAGAATTATAAGGGAATCCCTTATAAAATGCAGCATATTTGGATTCTACTGGAAAAAACAAGTAAATTTTATTTGAAACATTTGTTTGGAAAATGCTTTTACCAAAAATTATAAGCTTAACTTATATATTTAAACCTTTAGGAATTTCATTCATGATTGAACTCCATTGACACAAAGTTGCGTTCGCGATACAACGACAAAAAATAAAGAACAACAAAAAATAAAGACTTTAGAGTACATACTTAATATTAACCAAAAGAAACATAAATGAACACATTTATCGAGAAATGTAAATACGGATCACTCGTTTCAGTGCATTGTGTTGTAAATGTTGGCAGCATAAATATGATTTCACAGTGACTGATAAGGACAGCTCAATTACCAATTGACGATAAAGGAAAGGATTTAACGACTTTTCCATGCTGTGAGATGTACAACCGTCGTTGTAACTTCAACGTGGTAACATCGTTTTGACGTCGTTGCAACATCAACGTGGTTTGAACCTCAATAGTTTAAACGTTGCATCAACATCAACGTGGTTCAAACATAGCTTTTTTTTAACGTCGTTCTAACATCAAAGCCGTTTTAACGCTGTTCCAGCGTCGCTGTAACTTCAACGTCCACGTGGCAAACATATCAATGATGAATAGTAGCATGGAGATCAAGGATCGTCAGAAGGTAGCGAATGAGGTTGCGAAAACGAGTGAATCGATCCGCAAGTACACCTTGTTCCGAAATGTCGATGTCAGCGCGACAGAAAATAATGTGCAGTATATAAATATACAACATTTATATTCAATTTGTGATCTCAACGCCGTAAAGAATTGTACGACGTTTAGTATACAAATAAAACATTTCAGAAATAAATTACTTTCTTATATGATATGTAAATCTTTTCTGCTTTAGACCACATCCGTTTTTCGAAAAAAATATTCGATTGGTGCTGTTAGACGAACATTATTGTATTATTGGTATGTTCGAGTGTAGCTAGAGCAGAAGGAGAATCCCGTCCCCTTGATATATTTAATTTAAACGACTTATTCGAATCATATTTCGAATATTCGAATTAAATACTGCCGAAAAAAAGGAGAAGTGGTGAAACAAATTTTATTTCTTTAAAACATGTGAATTTACTTCTCCTCTCAACCATCTTCATCTTAAAAATAATTTCAAATAAGCGGTATCATTTAAATTTTAGAGGGTTTTACTCATATATGTCCTCAAGAGAATTCCTCTTAAACTATGGAACTGCTGGTGATGTTATTGATATACAGAATTTATGGGACTGTTGATGATGCTGCTGTTCGCTGTCACCTCCCTATTGCGCTGCAAAATGTAAAACAAACAAAAAAAGATTTAGCATATTTTACATATTACAAAGTAAAAGTTTTAATTTTCATAAATTTTATACGCCACGTGAACAAATAACATTAAGAGTATAATGTTCTCACTTTCTAGAAGAGTCTTCCACATGGTGTAATGGATGGAGGGTTCCCCGTAGAAGTGAGTATACTGCAGCTTTTCATTCACTGCTTTCGCAAGCGTATGCAGCTCCTCGTCGAGAGCTTGATCGATAAGGCAAGGCATTGAGTGTTTCGCTGTTCGTGGATTCTTCCCCGCAATGTATTCGATGATATCGTTGCCGATGACATTACCCTTCTTCTGAAAAACAGAGATGATGTAGTCGTCATCGGGAACGAGGATAACGGGATTTCTTTCTTCTTCTTCATTAGTTCTAGTAACAGCGCCTCGTTCCGTGCTGTTATTGTCGATGTATCTTCCTGAATTAAAACTTGTTATTAAGCACTTCTATAAAATTGTAAATCTTATATTTTTCCTCATACTTACGGCTGGAACGTTGTAATGCTGGCGAGTGGTCGGGAAGATTCGCTTCCGTTGCGCTACGCTTTCGACCTTGGTATTCGTAAAGCCTAGCATACAAAGATACGAATTAACGAAAAATCGGAAACATTACAAAAATTATTCCTTATGTAGTATTACGTCAGAAAAGATGAAAGACTTACTCCGTAGCGTAGCACATGTCATGCACCAAGTGCACCGATATCCAGCTCATTTTCACCAAACAATCTTCTGACTTCCACAATATCAACAGCAATTTCATGAAGCCTGCGTTCACTTCTAAAATATCCGCATGTGTTCGCTTTTTGGCTAAGTCAAAAGGAGGCCGGGACCGTTCAGCAGTGAGCACGGGACTCGACAGAAAGGAAGACAGAGCTCTTTTGAGTTTCGCGGGACCGTTCCCTTTTATTTCCTCCTCGTGGGCGATGTTCGTCGAGATTCTGGCAGGACGATACTCGCTGGTCAGAGCGCGAGCACCTCCCGAACCCGTGATCCCAATTTTGTCAACAAAAAATACAAGTTGAAATGCTGACAATTTGGACGAAAATTAAGTTTGTACGTGGCACGTCCAGTCGAAGTATCAGCCAGTTGAGGCCGCAACCGAGTCTCCGTACGCGAAGGTTCGACCAGAGCGGTCGAGCAGCTGATTAGAGAAAAACGGTGCGGAATGAAGCAAAATTGATACTTGCAGTCGGTCTCGTGCGAATTTGAAATCTGATCGGAGTGAGGAACCAAGAGCGGTTCGTAACTTCGATCTTACATTTAATTTTTGTTTTTCTTTGCTCGGAGATGGGACGTTACCCGTTGTCGATTTAAAACTTTGCCAGGTTATTGGCGGTCAGATGCTGACACATCGTGACAATAACAATGGTGTGTCCCGTCGCCGAACAAGCACAGCGTGATCACGCGCTAGTCACGCAGAATATCTCGTGTCGTCGAGAATCCTCGATTCCGTCGAAACAAAGCGCCATGATGAGACGACGGATCGCAAACAGTATGTGAATAATATTGCCACTAGTCCACTACTACACGTGGATGCGAATCTTTAGAACGCAAAATAATTGCGTTCATCATTATTTTTCTCGAGTTCGTCCAAATATTTCATGCGTTCGATGAATGGGTTTATGATTGACGCCGCGACGATAAAATCACGCACAATTTCAAAGAGCTGCGACATTTTCTTAACACTTTCTTAGATATCACACACGCACACACACACACACACAAAAGCAGAACATAACTCTTGGGAAGAAGCATTGCAAAATACATGGGTAGCGTCTTCGCTCGTTCGCTTCTATAGTCTAGTTTCCCCATTTTAGACAATTTTGGAGTATTTTGAAAAATAATCCCCCGGTAAAACCTGACCAAAAATTGTCATATTTTTATATGATACAGCACTAAGTTCTTAAGAAGATGTACTCTATGATATGATATGATATCAGCAGGATGAAACATTTTTTAGATTATGTGAAGATGCAATATGCGACACCGTTGAAATAAATCTGGACATGTGTTATAAATGATCTCTTTCCGTTCCTTTCCATTTCTAAATAATTTATTTAATAATTACGAAAATCTTGAAGAGGAGATGGAAAGAGAGGGAGAATGGTGGTAAAAGTAAAAAAAATGTATGTATACCGATGTGTGTATTTATTCCCCCTCTCACATCTCTTCCTTGACAATGATGCGAGCGAAAACCTCTCACGAATGTTTGAAATACGTCATATTAGTGCATATATATTGGACACAGATTGCATGGTATTATTTGATAGATGGGATTTTTACAGTTTGAATAATATGCACCCTCAATCGCATCATGTCTTTCGGTAATATCTTCTCGCACTGCAAATATTTCTGTCAATATATCGCGTACGCCGTCAAAAAAACACGATGTGCAGAACTGTAGATAGTCTCCAGTATTATATGAAAAACTAATACAACACACTTTTGTTTGACCATTCAAAATATTAATTTCTGAAATTTTCAATTTCTTCACACTTTCATTCATTAATTGATTACTACTGTCATTATCATAATTACTATCGTCTGTAAGTACATAGGTTACGAATTCTTCGTCTTCTACTTCTTCGCCTTCTACTTCTTCATCTTCTACTTTTTCATCTTCTATTTCTTCATGCTGCACGTCTTCACGATCCAGACCGAAAGAGCTTCAATTAGGAAATATATATTACATATCAAACTAAATCTGTCATTATATTGCAGAATTTAGAAATTGTAATAAAAAGTATAACTGACGTATGCGTGACGTCGCTCCACCATGCAAGAGAAAACATGAGAAGTGAGTATCAAAGTGAATTTGGTACTTCGTGCACTTTCTCGGTTGAATTTTTAAGTGTATATAACTATTGTATTTTTTATAGCATTCCTGAGTCACGTCATGCTACTCGTATCCTAGTACGCAGATGCTTTGGCTACAACATTATATAAGTATTTGGAGATTGGAATCAGTGTACAATCTGTGCCCACCGTGGAAATAGTCCTCGGTGGCAATCGCGGTAATCGACTAATATTGAGTGTAAGGAGAATATATCGGCGAATACTACCGTGTACTGTCTCATCCTGCATGATCATATAGTTGAATACAGTCCGCTAACCAACATAGTGCGCAAACTCGACTATCATCAGAAAGACAGCGTGATCATTAGGATCATGGACAACGACTACGATGACATGCCTTCTTTGCAAAAATTGAATGATACTTTTCGATGTAATAATCATATGAAGAATTGTGCCTTACAGAATGTATTAAAAATTTCCAATTGGTGATCTCGAAGAAAATTGTACGGCGCTTAATAAAAACATTATTTCAAATGTACAGATGTTTCTTCCAACACGCTTATCCCTTTTCACCTCTTAGGATTTTAGGATCTATGTGATAATGGTCTGGCATAATTTCGTCTTATTTTTTCTTTTGAGGTATGCGTAACGTCACCATACACACTGTAAGAACCGTGACTAGACGTCTACTAGCAACAGGCGACGATGGTCTAGGACAGAGCTGGAGACTAACAAGGGACATTCGGCAACGCAGAAATTCAAAAAAATCTGAAACTCTGCATAATTGTAGAGCAGATATACCTAATAACAAAACAATTTTTCGTTGGTGCCCAAAAACGGTTTTAAGGGTGGAAACAACCCCTTGAACAAAGTTGATTTTGTCTTTCTAAGCGAATATTATCGAAACTATTAAAGATATGAAAAAATGTTTTAGACAAAAGTTTTATGGTTTTAAAAGTACTTTATTATGCTATATTTAGATTTTTTAAAAATGTAAAATTGTGTATAAAATACCCCCCTCCTTCTCTTTTTTCAAATTGTTAAAATCAATTGTCCAACCAAAATAAAGCTTATTTTATGACAAATTCAACCATATATAATAACATTATGTTTGAAAAAGGCAATATTGAAAAAAAATTAAACATGCTCTTATATGTATGCTACGCGTACCAAACTTAAGGATTCGCTACTTGACGATGGCATTTCTTTCTTCCTCAAATCTTCCTCATAATTGCAAACTGTAAAAGATAAGGAAGGAAGAAAATAGAAAATCTAAAAAAGCAATAAAGTTGATGTTAAGAAGTAAGTAGGAGAAAAATAGCATGATAAGGATACAGTCACTAATATTTAAAAATGTTATAAATTATAAAATTTCACGTAATAGACGTTTATTTTGCCAACATTGCGGCTACCTTTTTCATTAATTTAAACGACACGCGTAAATATAAATAAATATGTGTGTGTGTGTATGTGTGTTTTTGTACGTGCGCACGTGTGTGTACATCATGGCAACATGCAAAACACTTGTCACAAGTTTTATGACTGTGCGACCAAAATAGCACTCTTTATCAAGTACAGTGCAATCAAGGTTCATTATATTGACATATGTTATCTTCATTCATTTGCATATAAAAGCTGTCCATTTTGGAATACATTTCAGTGTTATTGAAGCAGTTATTGAAGCAGTACGTATATTATTATTGCTGTGAGAAATGTTTAATTAAAATATCCTTAAGATTTGTATCATAATGTCAGTAATAAATCCAGCTAATGTTATTAATTTGTTAATTGCGACATTTCATTTCACAAATATTGCAATAACTCCTGTTAATCATCAAGAGATGGAACTCCATGATACAATTACTGATTTAATAAAGAGTGCTATACATCACGATATTACGATCGAACATGAGTGGGGACTTGATTTTGACGATCCATCAGAACCGCATGACGTACAATTTGTAGATTGTGATTTGTACGATATTGATGCTGAAGAAGATAATTATGGAAATGAAGTTTGCACTGTGGATGATGAAGGTGGAAATGTAAACTTAAATTATAAGAAAAAGGCAATCGAATTTTGGAAGAGTGGAAAGAAAGGACATTTATCTCTTACTTCTGTACAACATCGTTTTAGAAAAGTAAAGTTTAATTAAAAAATAAGAAGAATAATATATAGTAAAATACTTGAGGCTTTTACGGTGTACAGTGACCGGCAGTGATTCGTTCCGCGACAGAGAGAACTCTATTTCCCCTCTCGCGGAACGCATCATTGTCGGTCATTGTACATACAGCTTTGACTATAAGTATAAAGCATCCCAAAAAATTTATTTAAATTGTGTAACAAAAACATACTATATGAATATATGGAGAACATAATATAGTATACGAGTATATGGAAAAATAATATAATAAAAAAATATAATATAAGAATATGTGGAAAATAATATTTATTTTACAATATTTATTGTAATATAATATAATATTAATATAATATAAATTATAATATAAATATAATATACATAAATATAATATACACATTATATTATAAAATATTAATATAATATTTATTGTAAAGAGATTATATATTTACTATGAGTATATGCATTGATTTCTAGGAAAATACATTGAGTTAGAGATGCTTTATACTTATGACCAAAGCTGTAAATTATATAGTTAGAGTCGCGTTGTTTTTTATTTTAAGTTTTACAATTTGATGTTTCGTGAACATTTAATTCGTATATAACTTCTTTTATTTTTGAATTCGAATTGTTTAATATTGAGATTTGTTTTCTTCTAGGTAAAATCTATTCAACAATTGCACAGATGGCAAGAACATGTAATGCGTGGGGGTTCAAATACAGACAAACTTGTAGTTATTGCTGAATATGTTCTTATAAAATTCCAAGAAGCTGTTAATAGAGGACTTATTATTCATGATATAAATCTGCGAAAATGGGCACTAGAAGCAAAGGAACAAGTGGATTTTTCTTCATTTAAAGCAGGAAATTGGTGGATATGGAATTTTAAAAAGGCACATCGTATTACATCACGTAAAATAACTGCATTTAAAACGCGGTCTTCTCATTTAACTGATCTAACTATACGTCAAAACGCTGAGGAATTTGTAAATACAGTAAAGCCACATATTAATGTAATCGGTGCTGAATCAACTTATAATGCGGACGAAAGTGGCTTTAATTTAGAAATACATGCAGGAAGAACATTAGCTAATGTAGGAGTGAAGACAGTTGGAGCTACTATCCAATCTTTATCTGCTATGACTCATAGCTACACCATTATGCCTATTATATCTGCAGATGGACATCTCCTTTCGCCTTTGTATATAGTATTAAAAGAATCTACTGGTGTTTTTGGACCACAAGTAGAACAAACTCTTTTTAGACCAGTGAATATTTACATTGCGGCTTCAAAATCAGGGAAATTGACAACTGAACATTTCAAAAATTGGTTCCAAGAAGTGTATCTACCAAACACTGGAGAGAAAAGTATACTACTGCTTGATTCATGGACAGGACATTGCCCGAACCAATTGGAAGAACTTGTACCAAAAGACAAACATGTAAATATTCTAACAATACCAAAAAAAACAACTGCTTTTATACAGCCATTAGATGTTTTTGGTTTCAGAATCTGGAAAAATTTTGTTCGAAGCTTTTCTGATAGTGTTATTATAAATAATTATGACATAAATTTACATTTACGTAATAACATAATAAAATTGCAATCTTTAACACACAATCAACTGTCTTCTCCAAGATTTCGAAATTTATTTAGATATAGCTGGTATAAAAGTGGTTATTTATCAACACGGCCTGAAAAATTTCATAATCCAATCGATTATTGTTATTTTAAAGAAGAAAAACGTATATCAAAATGTAGCATTTGTGGTAAAATGGCTTTAATACGTTGTGCATGGTGCAAGCAATATTTTTGTTTTGAACATTTCTTTGAGCAATATCATTATTGTAATAATTATATAGAATAAATAATATTTTACTGTCCTCAATTCCTGTAAAATTTGTATATATTATAATCCATACCAAAATATAAGATATCTTTCACTCGAATATCTATATCAACTACTTAATTAATAAAACCTATATACTGAATGAAGCAAAACACATACACACAAATGTACACTGAATAAATTTATAAATTATATTTTTCATTATTAAATCCGTGTGTGTTCTCCTTTTTTCTTCATATCATTCATTTCCTTATTTGTTCTTTACAATTGAATTTAAAAGATTATCTATATTAGGGTTATATACACTCTCTCTGCGTCCTCCTTATCATGCTGTTCTTCTTCAACTTACTTCTTAACATCAACTTTATTGCTTTTTTAGATTTTCTATTTTCTTCCTTCCTTATCTTTTACAGTTTGCAATTATGAGGAAGATTTAAGGAAGAAAGAAATGCCATCGTCAAGTAGCGAATCCTTAAGTTTGGTACGCGTAGCATACATATAAGAGCATGTTTAATTTTTTTTTCAATATTGCCTTTTCTAAACATAATGTTATTATATATGGTTGAATTTGTCATAAAATAAGCTTTATTTTGGTTGGACAATTGATTTTAACAATTTGAAAAAAGAGAAGGAGGGGGGGTATTTTATACACAATTTTACATTTTAAAAAAATCTAAATATAGCATAATAAAGTACTTTTAAAACCATAAAACTTTTGTCTAAAACATTTTTTCATATCTTTAATAGTTTCGATAATATTCGCTTAGAAAGACAAAAATCAACTTTGTTCAAGGGGTTGTTTCCACCCTTAAAACCGTTTTTGGGCACCAACGAAAAATTGTTTTGTTATTAGGTATATCTGCTCTACAATTATGCAGAGTTTCAGATTTTTTTGAATTTCTGCGTTGCCGAATGTCCCTTGTAAGTGCTCTTTTCGGCCGGATTTCAAGCGGTGACACCCACCGTTCCCCTTCCACCGCTCCGCGCTCAGCGGCCGTGGCGACGATCGCGGATCGCTCAGGCCCGTCGCTACGTAAGATGTCAGCTGGAGTGTACCCTCGTGTTTTATTATAATTATAATTTTTTCCTCCCTTAGTAATCGCTTTAAAATATATATGTTTATGTGTTTTATACACACATACACACACATATATATATATATATAATTACAACATAATGAAAAGAATGACATAAAAAAAGTATAATTAAAGGATTATTACAATAGATTTCCACATCATCTGTGAGGTACTATTGCTGATGCGTTTTTTTAAAGTGCTTTCCCCAGTAGGCCTACTCCACTAAATAATAAATAACAAATACGATAAAATGTATGGCTCGGCAGGAAAACTAAATGAAAAGAAGTAAATGATCATTTGGGAACAAATGAACTAGGATTTCCTGGGTCGTGTAGACTGTACTATGGATGATATATCCAAAGACATTTTAGAAGAACTAGCTCGCATTAAGGAAGAAAGGGAAGTATCATTTAAAGAACGTTTATTAAAAAATGCGTTACTGCAGCGGTCGAATCATTTGGAGATTCGATGACTTTCGAAAAAGCTGCAAGCATTCCATTAAATCTGTAAAATCACGGATAGATGATACAGCTTCATCTTTAAAAGAGAAATTAAAATGTTCATTTGCGTCTTATTCGTATTATTCATTATGTATTTATGAGAACACCGATAATCGGCATATGGATCAACTGTGTATTTTTGCTCGAATCGTACGTAAAACGATTTTTCACATGTCAAAGACCTTTCAGACTTTGTATCGTTGCAAGGGAGAACAACAGGTGTTGAAATCTTTAAGGCTGTTAGCCAAACTCTGCAAAAGTTTGACATTGATTTCTACAAATATTCGGCTGTAGTCATCGATAGCGCAAAAGCAATGATAGGTTTGAAAAAACGGCTTCTTTGAACAAATAAGACAGCAAGGTTTTAAAATCTCTGTTACTCATTGCATCATTCATCAAGAAGCGTTGTCTTATAAGCTTAACCCCTTGACTGTGAATGACGTAAATCTGCGCATGAAAATTTTGCCTCTCCGACGTACTCTCTGCTCTAAAATTTTGTTTCCCTACCGAGCCATACATTTTATAGTATTTGTTCTTTATTATTTAATGGAGTAGGCCTACTGAGGAAAGCACGTTAAAAAAACGCATCAGCAATAGTACCTCACAGGTGATGTGGAAATCTATTGCAATAATCCTTTAATTATACTTTTTTTATGTCATTCTTTTCATTATGTTGTAATTGTATATACTACATGGGTTGAAAAGTCTTTGGCCTGACATATAGATGGCGCCACAAACTAAAAATCCTTATATTTCCTATAGAGTACCAACCTTAACTTAGATGCTGTAAAAATTTCATGATATTTCGTTGACTCGTGTACAAGTTATAGCTTTCGAAGTGACGTTATCTCTGAATTTATCTTTACTATGGAAAAAAGTGAATTTCGTGTTTTGATTAAACATTGCTTCCTGATGGGAAAAAAACACTGTTGAAGCAAAGGCATGGCTTGATAAATGTTACGGCACATCTGCCCCACCGAATTCAACCATCAAATATTGGTTTGCTGAGTTTCGTCGTAACCGTACGAGCACAAATGATGCACCACGTTCAGGAAGGCCAAATGAGGCAGTTACTCCAGAAAACATCCAAAAAATCAGTGAAATCGTGTTGAATGACCGCAAAATGAAATTGAGTGAGCTAGCTAACATCATAGGCATCTCAAAGGAACGCATTGGTCATATCATTCATGAATATTTACACATGAAAAAGCTTTGCGCGCGTTGGGTGCCGCGTTTTTTGACAATTGAGCAAAAAGCGGAACGTGTTCGACTTTCAAAGCAAAATCTGGCCCTGTTTAACCGCAATAAGAAGGAGTTTTTGCGTCGATTTGTCACAATGGATGAAACATGGATCCATCACTACACACCGGAGTCCAATCGGCAGTCAGCGGAGTGGTTATTGCCTGGTGAAAGCCGTCCGAAGCGCCCGAAGACACAACAATCAGCCGGCAAGGTTTTGGCCAGTATTTTTTGGGATGCGCATAACATAATATTCATTGATTATCTTGAACATGGTAAAACTATCAATAAAGAATATTACTGTACATTACTGGATCGATTGGACGACGTGGTCAAAGTCAAACGGCCACATTTGGCAAAGAAAAAAATTTTGTTTCACCAAGACAATGCTCCAGCTCACTCGGCTCGCGATACGACCGATAAATTAAAGAAATTGCGCTATGAATTAGTCCCGCATCCCCCGTATTCTCCAGACCTAGCCCCCAGCGAATATTTCCTTTTTCCCCGACTGAAGCTGTGGCTCGCTGGTAAAAGATTTTACTCGAATGAGGAGGTCAAGTTGGAAACAAATGCCTATTTTGAGGGACTTGACACCGAGCACTATAAAACCGGCATCGAAATGTTAGCGGACCGTTACACTAAGTGCATTATTCTAAATGGAGATTATGTCGAGGAATAAAACACTTCTTTCATTAAAAAAATCGTTTTTTCATTATTAAGCCAAAGACTTTTCAGCCCACGTAGTATATACAGGGTGCACGATTTATCTGAAGACATTGAAATATCTCGAGAACTATGCATTGGATAAAAAAAAGTGGTTAATGAAAGTTTTTAGTCTCGAAGGGGGACATCCAATGATACCAAACTCGACCTCCTACCCCACCCCCTGGGGATGGGGGTTGGGGGCAACTTTGAAATTTTAAATGAAAACCCCCATTTTTATTGCATATACGGATTCTACGCCACAAAATACGTAAATTTTGACCGAAACTTTTTTTTTTATTCGTGATAGATGGCGCTGTAATCGCAAAAAATTATATTTTCCGCAATTTTCCAGAAATGATCATTGGATTGAGAAATAAAAAGTACCTGTTCAATATTTTTAAAGAACATAATAAAAGTTATCCCCCCCCATCCTATTGGGGTAGGGTGGGTGGTAACGTTCAAATCTCAAATGGGAACCCGAATCGAAGAGGGAACTGCTCGACGCGCCACTGTGGGTGTATGGCGAACTACGGCTTATTATAAAAGGCTGTGCAATGCGGTCAGAGCTCACTTTTCTTTCAGAATTAGAACTGAAAGCATCTCTAACAATTTCATTTTACTTGAGTTTTTATTACCTGCATATCTACCCTTCATTCTTTGAACAGAATTGTGGAAATGAAAACAAGTGGAAAATGAATTCTGCAACCGTAGAAGAAAAAATTGAAATGATTCTGATTTATGGTGAATGTAGGAGGAATGTTGACAATGCTGTTGCCTTGTATGCTGAGCGTTTTCCAGACAATGTTCGCTCACGTTCTTTTTTTTTACAAAGTTGTGACTGCCTTTATCTCGGATGGCAGCGTACAAACTAAAAAAAGGAAACGAAGAACAACTGTTACAGGAGAAGTTAATGAAATAGCTGTGCTAGCAGCTATTCACCACAACCCAGGTAAACACTCGGCAATTATTGGGTGAGTGCAAAAGTTCGTGCGGAGTTTGTGAGTGAAAGTCACACAGTGATTAGGCAAACAAAAATCTTTATTCAATCAATGATATATTCTCCATCGTTTTCTATAATCTTTTCCCAACGTTCTGGCAGCATACGGATGCCTCGATCATAAAAACTGCGCGGTTTAGATTCGAAGAACGAAGAGACGCCGTTTTTTAAGGCTCCAAAGAGTCAAAGTTTTTTCCATTTAAATAATTTTGCAATGACCGGAACAAGTGATAGTCAGATGGTGCGATATCAGGAGAATACGGTGGATGCGTTAAGACATCCCATTTCAGGCTCTTCAGTTTGCGCAGCGTCTTTTTCGAAACGTGTGGTCTGGCGTTGTCGTGATGAAAGACGACTCCCTTGCGATTTGACATAATCGGACGTTTCTCTTTTATTTCTCGATTCAGATTGGTTAATTGGCGACAGTACTTGTCCGAATCAATCGTTTCGCCAGCGGGGAGAAGTAGTCGAAATAGATTATGCCCTTGCAATCCCACCAAACAGAGAGCATCACCTTCATCGGGTGCAAACTGGCCTTTGGCATTGCGTCACCATGCTCACCTGATTGTTTCCATGTCCGTTTGCGCTGAACATTGTTGTAGAGGACCCATTTCTCATCGCCCGTCACTAGTCGATCCAAAAACGACTCGTTATTGAGCCGCCCGAGTAAAGAAACGGCTGCAGAAATTCGCTTGATTTTGTTCTTCTCGGTCAGCAAATGGGGCACCCATATATCGAGCTTCAAATCGAATCCCATCTTTTTTAAACGCCGAAAAGCGGTTGATCGGTCAACGTTTAGTGCTGTAGCAACTTCTTCTGTTGAAATTCGCGGATTATTGAGCACTAAAGTACGCAAAACATCGTCATCAATGTCAGAAGGTCGACCAGAGCGTGGCTCGTATTCAAGGTTAAATTCTCCGCGCCGAAATTTAGCAAACCATTTTTCCACAGTTCGTTTAGCTGGTGCTTCATCCTGATAAACATCCTGAATGTTTTTTACGGCTGCGGCAACGTTTATTCCTTCCGAAACTCGTAAAGCATAACATGCCGTAAATGCACCTTATCGATACTCATTTTTAAAGTGATATTTCTCGAAGCAGTTTGTATGAAAACAAATGATTTTTTTTTTAATAACAGCTGAAGACGTCACCTTTCCAACGTTATATAATATGTAGATGGAAGTATTAATGACAACATTTTACGACGCTTATAACTCCATCTATTGAAACTCCGCACGAACTTTTGCACTCACCCAATACATCGCGATTTCGGAATTTCCGGAGATAGTATTCGCAGAATATTGCATCGTCATAAGTATCACATTTCACTGCATCAAGAGCTTCACGGCGATGATTTTCATAATCGAGTGGTGTTTTGTGAATGGGCACTTCAACAAATGCAAACGAACCCCAATTTCATTGCTAATGTACTATTTTCAGATGAGTCTACATTCACAAACCATGGTGGCGTTAATCGACATAACATGCATTACTGGAGTGTAGAAAATCCCCACTGATTACGACAAGTTGAACATCAACGTCCTTGGTCGGTTAACGTTTGGTGTGAAATCATAGGGAACAGACTCATTGATCCTTATTTTATTGAAGGTAATTTGAATGGAATCAAATATCGAAATTTCCTGGAACAGAAACTCCCACCACTACTTGATGATGTTGCCTTGGACGTTCGACAAAGTATGTGGTTTCAGCATAACGGTTGCCCAGCGCATAACTCAATACCAGCACGAGAAGTATTAGACCGTGATTACAATGGTCGGTGGATTGGCAAAGGTGGCCCGATTAATTGGCCTGCTAGGTCGCCTGATTTGACATAGCCGGATTTCTTTCTGTGGGGTTACCTAAAAGATAAGGTTTATCAACAAGTGCCAACAACTCGTGAAAACATGGTAGAACGCATAAGAAACGCTTGCGCTGAAACTCCCGCAGATATGCTTCTATCCTGTGTACAGTCATTTGAAGAAAGGATCAATAAGTGTATTGAAGTTGAAGGTAAAAATTTCGAACACTTACTCTTATTAATTGAACAGTGAGAGGCAAGGGGACTCACATTAAAAAAGCACCCCGATCTGTGAGAGGCAAGGGGACTCACATTAAAAAAGCACCCGAAGGGAACATAAAACTACTACGTCCTCGTCATTGTTCCTGTGTAATGCTAAAAGTAGTTTCTCGGAAAAATTCAACGCTATCTATCACGAATGAAAAAAAATTGTTTCAATAAAAATTTCACGTACAATCTAATTCTGCAATGAAAAATGTGGGTCCCCATTTGAGATTTGAACGTTATCACTTACCCTACCCCGAGAGGATGGGGGGGATAACTTTTATTATGTTCTTTAAAAATATTGAACAGGTATTTTTTATTTCTCAATCCAATGTTCATTTCTGGAGAATTGCGGAAAATATAATTTTTTGCGATTACAGCGCCATCTATCGTGAATAAAAAAAAGTTTCGGATAAAATTTACGTATTTTGTGGCGTAGAATCCATATCTGGAAAAAAGGGGGTTTCCATTTAAGATTTCAAAGTTGCCCCCAACCCCCACCCCCAGGGGGTGGGGTGGGAAGTCGAGTTTGGTATCACTAGATGTCCCCCTTCGAGACTAACAACTTTCATTAACCACTTTTTTTATCCAATGCATAGTTCTCGAGATATTTCAATGTCTTCAGATAAATCGTGCACCCTGTATATTTCATGTAAAATGAAAATATCATCTGTATTATCATCTGTAATATAATAATAAATAAATAATATATATTTATAATATATACATATATATATACATTCATACATATATACATATGTATATACATACAAACGTACATACATAATATATTAATAACCAAAGTTTAAATGTATAAATTCATAATTAGTAAGATTACTCACTTGAATTATTAGATTTCTCCATCAATAGCTTTATTTGCTGCTCCATCTGTTTTAATTTTTCCCTTAAATCTTTATTTTCATCTTTTAATTTGTACAACTCTGTGCCCACCTGCAACTCCTCCTCATCCTGCTCCATTGAAGTATCATCCTCTGCCATTCCTGAAATTATATATTATAATATACGTTATATTATTGTCAATATATTGTCTTATACTATGTTATATTATTATTTTATATATACGTCACGTACTCACGTATATACATCATTAATATAAAATGTTATTAATTTTATTAGGAGCGCAAAAAAGTTCTGAGCTTTTTTTGCAAAATTCACAATTTATTTAAAAACAAACAAACTATATTAATCAACGAAATTATTCCCCGTTTGCATCGATGACCTTTTGCCATCTTTCGGGCAGCTTGCGAATTCCCTGATGGTAGAGCTCACCGGCTTCGAGGCGATAAAGTCATCAATGCATTTCGTATCTCTTCAAGTGTCACAAAATGTGTATCAGCCAAGAAATGCTGCAGAGACCGGAATGGTAGTAATCGGAAGGCGCCATGTCTGGGCTATACGCCGCGTGCGGGAGAAGTTCCAGCCTAACGGCAAAGATATGGTCCTGAGTCACTTTCGCAACATGTGGTCGGGCATTGTCATGAAGCAGTATCACTTTACGACGTCCTTTGCCAGTAAATGGCCTCTTTTCTTCAAACGCATCGCTCAAATTGCTCAATTGTTGCTGATAGATCTGCCGTTACTGTTTCACCCGGCTGTAACAACTCGTAATACAATATACCTTTCCAATCCCACCATATGCAAAGCAAAACCTTCTTGGCGTGGATATTGGTCTTTGGCGTCGATGTCGAAGGTTGACCAGAGTCAACCCATGATTTTTTACGCTTCGGATTATCATAAAGTATCCACTTTTCATCACCTGTAATGATTTGGGCAGAAAATCCTTTTTCCGGAATCTTGAAAGCAAAGTGAGTGCCGTGTCACGCCGTCGATTTTTGTTATCTTCGGACAGTGCATACGGAACCCATCTGCCTTCCTTTTGAACTTTTCCCATTGCATGTAAACGTGTGGAAATGGCTTGTCGCGTAACACCAAGTTGCTCTGCAAGCTCCTTTTCAGTTTGTGCAGAGTTTATATCCAACAATGCTTGCAGTTCGTCCGTTTCAATCTTTTGAGGGCGTCCAGCACGCGGTTCATCTTCAAGACTGAAATCTCCTTGGCGAAATTTTTGATACCACCTTTTACACGTAACATAACTTACAGCGTTCTCTCCATATGCAACACAGATCATTTCAGTGGCTTCAGCAGCATTTTTCTTCAGATGAAACGCGAAGTGGATGGAAAATCGAATATACTCTTTTCTTATTGCCATCGTAAACATTGCTGATTTTAAGGTTATGTGCATCAAATGCCAAATCGCACGATGTTTCGAAAGATCAAATGTCACTGCTTTAAAACCGCAAGAAGGCGGGAAAATTAATGCAATTTAAATTGTGGTTTCAGTAGTATGAAAATCTAGGGCTCAGACCTTTTTTGCGCCCCTAATACTTACTTGTTAATTAATCAGCTAAAGCGCGTAATACCTGCACTTATAAATTGTATGAAGCGGTCGTACCTTACTATATGAACTGAGTCGATCACCGCTTTGGACGCGAGTCAATACCACACTTGGGTAATCTCGCCCATTATTTACGATGTGCACAACTAATCACATCGATACTACTCAAGGCATACCTGTCGCACAAATCAAAGACGTTAAGCTGGGTACAATAAAACCGGAAACAGATATAGTCTCAGATCTCCTCTACGCATTTTATTGCCTCCATCTCAACCGCTCAGTCGGCTCGCTAGTCGTCATTTCTCGCCCTCGTTCCACTCTATCTCGTATCTCTTGCGCCTCCCGTCCTCTCCAGGCTCTATTCTCCTCTTCTCTCGCTCTCCTGAGCCGTTGCTCTCTCTCCCTATCTCTCTCCTCTCCTCTCATCTTCTTCTTCTTCTCCCGTTCTGCCATCTCCATGCCGTCTATCCTCTCCACGTTCTCTCTCCGTTCGTCGCCCTCCCGGCTTCTCTCTCCCCGGTG